>NC_040012.1:1209541-1239364 GCF_000972845.2 Larimichthys crocea
ATGTTTTTTAATTACAAATACATTTCATAATCATATTCAGATACTTCCATTAGTGTCTGTAACGGGGTTAAATAATAATAGAGCTTTGATGCCTGAGATGATAATTGATGTTTTTCTGGAAGTTGAATATGTAGTTAATGTTGAGGGGTGTTCAGAAAAGTAATAAATTATGGAGGATTTACAGGATGTTCAGGTACACAAAGCTTTCATTATTTTATGACAGCTGACATCATTAACATCTACAGTACGTACAGTAGAAGTGTGTGTGATCCTCTGAAGCAGTGCTGTAGTTTCACACTTATCTTTCTGAAAGAGAAAGGTCTCTCAGGTCTGGAGAGAAACAGGCTGACTTCACAGAAATCACATGACCTGCTTATATGTGTGTGTGTGTGTGTGTGTGTGTGTGTGTGTGTGTGGTAAGCATATAAAGCAGTTACAGAGGGAAGTGAAACCGAACTCGTCCTCCCGTCCTGATCAGAGACAGATTCTGGGGTAAGCTGCTGAACACACTGAGCTGATTTTCTGTTTCTATGTTGTTTGACATTAATGTTACGATGAAGATCGAAGCTGCACAGACATAACTGCAAGATTTCATTTTAATTTCACAATTATTTGTTTTTGTAGTTTAACAATATAATCTGGATTTTCAAAAAATCAAACAACCTCAGAATTCAGTTTTTGAACTTTTCATAATAACTGGAAACTCATGAAAATCTTTATTATTAGAGTCGTATTGTTTAATATGTTTGAAGCAGTGCTTTGTTCATGTGCTGTGCTAATTAACTGACAGACTCTGACATGCTGCTGCAGACTCTGCTAACGTCGTCGGTGCATGTGTAGATTCTTCCTGTATTTTATTTCAAATAGTTTTTTATTGAATTTTCCAAAACTATAGTAAGGAGAACAAAACAGTTGAGACACAAAGGCACAGCAGCAGAGCGCCATACATGGATGCAATCTCCTGTGTGCATCAGATATAAGATATAACATACATACCTACAAATCTCATACATACTATTTTTTTTACTTCAATTTGTTACATTTTAAATATTCAACCGATGTTTTTTAATTACAAATACATTTCATAATCATATTCAGATACTTCCATTAGTGTCTGTAACGGGGTTAAATAATAATAGAGCTTTGATGCCTGAGATGATAATTGATGTTTTTCTGGAAGTTGAATATGTAGTTAATGTTGAGGGGTGTTCAGAAAAGTAATAAATTATGGAGGATTTACAGGATGTTCAGGTACACAAAGCTTTCATTATTTTATGACAGCTGACATCATTAACATCTACAGTCTTTGATCAGAAACTACAGGACTGATTACACAGCAAAACAGCACCTCAGCAAAAAGTCTTGCAGCAGTCAGTTGTAATATTTTTTTATTGAAAACATTGTACTAAGTAAGTAAGTAACCGTTTAAAAATGTAATACATGTAAATTGAAATTAAAGTTTTGAGTCTTTTTAACTGAACTACTGAAAAACATGATCAGGTTTACTAAAATCTAAAACTGTCTGTTACATGCATTACATGTTACATTATACATCTGTACCTGTGAACTGATCAAAACAGTAAATGATGGGTGGGCCTGTTCTTCTGTCTTTCCTGTCCACTCTAAATCCTGACTGAAAATCCTCACATAGACTATTGTTATGGAGAAAGTCACACAGCTGATTAGCTACAGCTTTCTCAAGTATCTTAGACAGAAAGGGAAGGTTTGATATCGGTCTGTAGTTGGCTAAGACCTCTGGGTCTAGAGTGGGCTTTTTAAGAAGAGGTTTAATTACAGCTACCTTAAAGGACTGTGGTACATATCCTGATAATAAAGACAGATTAATCATATCCAATAAAGAGTGACTAGCTACAGGTAAAACATCCTTGAGCAGCCTGGTTGGGATGGAGTCTAAGAGACAGGATGACGGCTTAGCTGCAGAAATGATTAAAGTTATTTGATGAAGGTCGATGGGAGAAAAACTGTCTAAATACATATCAGGTTTTACAGCTGTTTCCAAACTTGCTGTATCAGAATGCAGATCAATGCCTGTTGAGGGCAAGAGGTGATGGATTTTGTCTCTAATAGTTATAATCTTATCATTAAAGACGTCATGAATTCATTGCTACTTAGACCTAAAGAGATAGATGGTTCAGTAGAGGCTGGATTCTCTGTTAGCCTGGCTCAGTGCTGAAGAGAAACCTGGGGTTTGTTCTTATTCTCCTCTATTAAGAAGAGTAATAGGCTGCTCTGGCATTACGGAGAAGCCTTCCTGTATGTTTTCAGATTATCTGCCAGATAGATGAGATTCTTCCAGTTTAGTGCGCCATTGCGTTCAGATTTACGTGCCTCTTGCTTTAATTTACGAGTCTGCTGGCTTTTATACCATGGTGCTAAGCCTCTTTGTTTAATTATTATCTTTTTTCCAGGTTGCAATAGAGTCTAGAGTTGTCCGTAATGAGCCTGTAATACTATCAACAAGATGGTCTATTTGTGAGTGGCTAAAGGAAGCAGACAAGTCTCGCCTCCAGAGCTACAAATAAACTACATTTATTACAAGGACCGTATCACTAAAGGGACGAGGAGGAACTAAACATGTGCACCACAGGACAGGGGAGAGGGGAGGAGAGGAGGAGAGGAGGAGAGAGAGAGGAGGAGAGGAAGGGAGGAGAGAGGGGAGAGGATAGCAGAGCGAAGAAAGCCATTGCTATTGCTTCGGCTGTAAGTGTGAGGCAACTGGTATTAAAGAATCGGATCGTGGTGACTAACATAAGAGACTGTTCGTGCACAGAAGAAGTCTAAGTATGGTGCAGAGATAAGTAGTAATCGCTGTGTGGAAAATATACGAAAAATGTTTTAGGTGAGCAGAGCAGAGGCACCGGGCAACAACACCGAAAGTGCAGCAGAATTACGCTTACTGTAAAGCACGTCACACGCGATGTTCGTTAATGAAAGAATTAACTATGAAAAAAAAAAACAAATGAAAAAATAAATAAAAGTAATAAGGTCCTGTTCTGTTTTCCAGACTGAACGTTGAGGAGCGTCAGACTTCACCCCTCCGTGTATTCACGCATGAACGTGAGGAGGTAAATGATACATGGGTTAATGATTTATTCATATTTTTGATCCTAACGACGATTGATAAAGACAGATGCGGTTTTAAAGTGTATTACTGTCCCATAACAACACTGTTCTGATTTTGTTTCAGGAGTTCTGGAGATTTTAAATCCAGAAATCACAAAAACTTTTGGATCCTAAACCGAACGACTGAGGCTGAAACAGCCGAAGGTTTGTAGTGTAATTCATCTTTCATTTTTATTAATAACAGGTTATTATTTAGCTGATTCTACAGAGCTCCTTTAAACTCTGTGAGCAGAATCTGAAAACTTTCTGACAGGATTCAGATGATGTCTGAGAGTCTCATTATTGATGATTCAAACTAGAACTTTCCACACAGGCACTGAAATCATTAAACAGTTAGCTGGCTAAGGACATTTACTAAGAGCAGATTTGAACTATATAAGATTATACAAAGAGAGTCATACTGTGACTGAAGCTGCAACCGTGGGTTGAATTAATTTCTATATTTCAATATGTGCAGATCCAGAGAGCGTCAGGAGCAACACTCGCCAAAACAAGACGGATGAACTGAGAGAGACCACAACAAAGATTCGACAAGCCTATGCTGACCTAATTACATAATTACATTAATTATCTGTGTAGTCGTCAGATAGCTATGGAGTCAGTGGTTTCATCATCTTTACATGCTGCTGGAGAATCAGAGGAAGCCAAAACTGGTTATGATCCTGCTAATTCACAACAAAATAATTGTGATTCAAATGAGAAAGGGAGAATTAAACGACTTGCTGATGCTGTTAACAGAGAAAAGCAAACGTCTGGAACACACAGGTTCTTCAGTGTTCATAGAATCTCCTTGAAAGATGACAAAATCAATGTCGCTGGGTTGCAGGCGTTTCAGTTTTGGCCAAAGGTCCAGTAAACGTAACCAAACGTCATGGTTCTCGGTGCAAACTGTGCTGGTCTGGAAAGTCAACTCTTGATCACGGGATGATGAATTACATTCTGGGTGTTACATGGGAGGATTCATTTCGGTATAAGTTAGTTGACGAGCGTCAGACCAAACTCACAGGTTCAACAGCCAGACTTCTGCCTGTCCACTGTGTACAAAATCAACCACCAGGATGGTTTTTAAATAGATCACTCACTGACCATTGTTAACACTCCAGGTTTTGGTGATACAAGAGGCATAAAGAGACAGGAGACAGAACAGCTGCTAACTTTCACAGCACATGTGTCAGGAAAATGACTTGTGTGTTTTGTAAGCTCAGGCTGCTTTAGCACGACTCCACACCAACACAGAAATATGTGTTGACTCGGTGCCTCTCCATCTTTGGTAAAGATGTGGCAGAAAACATCAGAGTCCTGGTGACGTTTGCAGACGGTCAACGTCCACAGTTCTAGAGGCCATCAATGCTTCAGGTTGTCCCATGTCCTTAAAACAAAAGACGCGACTGCCAGTTCACTTCAATTCACATTTCAGCCTTGTTTGCAGACACCAAATCCTCTGCCGCAGGCAGCATGAGTGGGATGATGAAGATGGAGGCTTTGATCCAGATGTTTTGGAACATGGGGACAAAAAGCATGAGAAGAAGTTCTTTGCCAGCTTTGAATCTCATGGAAACAAAGTTTGACGATGAAAAGGAGGGGTCCTGAGGAAAGACAGCAGCTGAGCATACAGTTGAAAATTTGCAGATTCAGGTTAACGTTGGGTTAGCAAACTTGAGGAGACAAAAGAGAGAGAGACAAAAGAGAAAGAAAAACTGAAAGAGCACGAGGCAGAGATCAGCAGAAATGAGAACTTTGAGTTTGACGTCACTGTAATGAAGCCTTTTCAAGAAGATATTCTTGGTTCTGGTTGTTACATTACCAATTGTCAGCAGTGTCATCAGGACCCTGTCACTATCCCTGTGGCAATACCCAATGATGCAGTAAAGCAGCTGTTGGGCAATGGGACCAGATGGGACTGCACAGAGTGTCCACTAAATGTCACTGGAGTCTTCATTATAATCAGAAGTACAAATGGGGAAGGTGTATAAGGCAGTTAAGTAAGAAAACGAACAGGTGCAAGAGATGAAAGAAAAAGTTACTTGAAGCCTCAGAGGCAAGTCTCCCTTTCAGGCACTGATGCAAAACTGAAGGCTGAATTGATCGTTTGCAGCAGATAAGGTGGTGAAACTGGTGAAGAAATCAGGAAAGTGTTTCACAGCTTAAGAGATAGCACTGAAGCCAGATCCTCTCTCCCCCCCACTCAGACTACTTGACATGCTGATTGAGGGAGAGAAACTGAAGGCAAGCCAGGCTGGAAGCAACGAGTTGAGTCCCTGATGAACATGAAAGAAAAGGGCAGAGAGTGCATGGCTGAACGTGGCGAGAGGGATCCTCCAGAGGTTCAGACAGCTGGTTTCCAGTGTTAGGAGTCTGAGACTAACACTGTTCAGAGGACGATTCATGCAGCTGTTTGATCATCTGAGATTTAGAAAAGAAAGACAAAAAAACTAAAAAATAAATTTCACTTTAATTCCAATCAGACGAAGACATAAACAACCTTTAAACAGAAGTGTAACCTTCTATTTCTGTTCTTAAATTAAAGGTCTTAGTGACATATTAAGTGGTGATAGTTGCAGATTGCTGCATCGACATACACGTATATAAAGATGGATTTGACGTGACAGCTCCCCAAAAGTGGAAGCCAAAGTTTCTTACATATATTCATTTTATCTCTATATATACCTTTTGTCTAGAACTTTGTTAGAAGTTTCCTTTGAGCTTGTTGTGGTGATTGGCTTTTAATACTTTGTCAGAACATGTTTCATTATTTTGATCTACTGTTGTGCTTTCCCTTCATCTTTTTTTTATTTTTACTCATTCTTATTATTTCATTTATCCACTTATTTAGCTGATCACTTATTTTGATTATCATTTGTCATTTCTTATCATTCATTGTATGTTTTTTTTACTTTGGCAACGATAGTTTCCTTTTCAGATGGTTCGACTCTCTTTATGCTGAACCTCTTCTGGGTTGAGGAGCTTGCACTGTGCGAGCCCTCAGCAGAGGTCGTGACGTATTCAAGGAAGGTTCTTCACGTCGTTCCATCTTTCTGAAGTCAGACTGCGGGCTCTAGGTAAAGCATGATATCAGACTGGTTGCTTCCTGATGTGGGAAACAAGAACCACCTTGTGTGAATAACTGATGTCCAGTTCAGACTGATTAGTAATAAAACGTGAAGAGACGCATTGGACTGAAACGTTTTGCAAGTCACCAATTAATTCAAATTTGATCCATAGTTTATCATTTATCAGGGGATTCTGAACAGAACTCAGACAATGTTTTCAGTTTTTTATTTTAAATGTTCAATCTTCTTCTTTGAATTGAATCTACAAATGTTTGTTGGGAAAATAAACACTATATACTTTGAACGTCCTGATTGGTCAGTTTCATTTTGGGCGAGGCACAAGAATCCTTATTCCACTCCACTTACTTATTTACATAGCACGTTTAGCAACACAGGGTTTCAAAGTGCTGACAACCAAGATAAAATAGCCACAATAGAAACAGACAACACATGAATCGATAATAGAAAGATAGAAAACAATAAAATCAAAGCATAAAAAGCACTACCTGCACACGATTAAATAAAATAAAACAGACAAAAAAACATAAATGTTAACATGTAAAAACAAAATGCATGTATACACATAAATCAACATTAATGGTGTTCAAAAGCCAAAGAGTTAAGGTGAGGTTTTAAGAAGGTCGTTCCTGTTCATTCATCTTCTCACCGCTTTATCTCTGAGGTGGGTTGTGGGGGCGCAGCTTCAGTCAGGGAGGGCCCGACTTCCTCTCCCCAGCCCACTTCGTCCAGCTCTCCCAGGGGGACCCCAAGGCGTTCCAGGCCAGCCGACGATTGTATTCATGATCTCCTTCTTTCGGTCACTACCCAAAAGCTCGTGACCTAGGTGAGGGTTAGGAACGTGATCGACTCGGTTAAATCGAGGAGCCTTCTTCCACCTTTCGGCTCAAACTTTGTGGCAGTCACACCATCGGCTCTGATGACTGACGTTCTCAACTTTGGTGAATTATACGTCACTGAAATTATTTGGTCTGCCTGTGCACTCAATGCTTATGTGATCAAAGTATTTTAAATTTATATTTTAAATTTTTCAAATTTGGCCCCAGCATCAGTAGTAGTTCAAATTTCATGAGTCCAGTGCTGGAAAAAGAAGGCGTCTTCCAGATGAGACCTGGCCTTCAAAGTTTGGGAAAACCTGCAGACTTTTATAACTTTGTTGGAGAAAATCTATACATTTATTGGTCTCATCGCTCCTGCAGGGGGTGTTGATCAGTTTTTACCCATTTGTACCTGACTCGTTATTTTTGAGTTAATCATGTGTTGAACTTAAATCAGATTCAGAGACTGCAGACAGGAAACAGAACATGTGTTTAAGCATGAGTTGGAGGATTCAGGTCAACATTTAACCAGTTAAATGTACTTCCATTTTAAAAACTAATATTGATTAAGGTAACATTTAATATCTCTCTTTGTTGGAATTTATATTATAATTTTTAAAGGTTCCTGTGTGTAGATTAGTTGACATCTCGGGGTGAGTTGCAGATTGTTCATCGACATATATAACAGATGGATCGACGGACATGCTCCCAAAGTAAAGCCACTAAACTTACGTGTACGTTACATAGTGTGAAGAACATGACGTACGAATGGACAGCGAACCGTTCACCCTTATTCACAGTCCGCGGGCTCACACAGGATGTCACAGACTGTAGTTTATCAGAGTTCACAAAGTATTACAGTTTGTACAGTTTGCTAACACACTGAACTTTGAAATACATGGATAGCACAAAATTTTAAGTGACCCCAGGCGAGCAAAACCTAATCCTCAATCTTAAAACTTGTTTCGTTCCCTGCATACATTGTTACATTAGACATCGTACTGTCTGTCCGCGTTTTGTTTCATTTGTATGTAAAGGTTTACAAGGACCCGTCTGACACAATAATCAGTCTGCGGTACATTTAAACAGTTTTGTTTTTTTCCATACTGATCATGGTTGGCTGTGTTTTAACTGAACCTTAAAACCAGAGCAGCGAGCTGACAGCATTGAGATGTAGCAGCCACAGGGGCAGCCGCACAGAGCTGACACATCACGCCTCATGTGGTGGGAAGTTAACTAAGATACATTTATCAAGTAGACTGTAGGTAAATACCGTTTAATGATCTTTGTACTTATTGACATGTCAGAGGACATGTTGTACTCTTACGCAACTACATTTGTCTAACGGTTCATTTATAATTTTAACACAGGAACCATTTTAATTATAAAATGACAGATTTTGATGGTTGACCCAGCAAAGCAATTTAAAAAAACGCACATTCTATTTTCTAACATGTAGAACCACAGGAAGACGTCCTAACTATGACACTAAATCAATGGAAAACTCAGATACAACATGTTTGATATTTTATGCTGATGGAATGTGCCTTGTCAGATTTGACTTCGTGGCGTTTCTTCCTCGCAAGAAGAAATCTCACATTCTTGAGGGCGATATGTCTGCCGCTGTGTAAGAGGACAATCTGCAGTCGGATGTTGTGAAACAAGAAGTGAAACTTTTGACTGCTGAAAGGACAATATCCCATGAACACGATGAATTCACAGACAGAGAAACTTTAACATGGTCAAAGTCACAGGACAGACAGAGTGAGACCGTTTGGTTGTTTTAACGTGTGAGCTACACGTCCGTTGATTGCTTCAAAAGGTTAGGTTAGGAAGTCGGACGTGTTTGCTCATGCTAGTCTCCGGAGACCGTGTGTGCTGTGTGGAGAGAGCATGTCATTGTTGTTTTCGTTGATTTCTACGGTATGTGCATTATTATTGAATTTCAATGCTTATTATTTTTTTCTTTTCTGTTTTTTTGTCTTCCTATCAAAAGTAAATAGCCTTTGCATACGGCCTATATGTACTCGAAAATTTGTCAAATTCCGTATTTTAGGGGTCTCTGACATTTGACGTACAAAATAAAATGGCTCTACAGCGCCACTAGATGTAGATCTGAAACCTTCTTCGTGGTGTTTAAGACCAATATTATGCAAATTTCAGCTGCATTAATTATTTAAGGGGCGGGGCCAAACGTGCTCTATAGCGGCCCCCTTGAACTTTTCTTTTGGGCAGCCCTGCCACAGTTTTGGACACAGAGTATGAAAGTCAGCCAAATTGTAGTAGAACATGGCAAGACGGACAAAACGTCTCTTGGAGCATGGGCTATCTGTATGAGCAATATGAGTTTGTTGATTATTTGTTTTTCCCTATGGTGTTATGTGATTGTAACGTATGTGGGTTGATTGACTGGTTGTTGTGTTAGCCCCACCTGGCGGGCCCCTGGAAGGCGGGTGGAGCCAGGAGGCAGAGAAGAAGGAGGAAATTAGACCCAGCTAAGTACTGCAGCAGCGAGGGTGGCTGGAAAGAGGCAACAGTTTCTTGACCGTGCTGGACCTGCAGTCCTGTTTTGTGTTACGATCAAACTTTCATTTGCATGCAATAAATGGTCAGAAGGGACCGACCAGAACTCCTTATCTCTCCTTCATTCAAACTAGTTTAAAAACCAGCACTAAAAGGAGTCAAATGGCGACTCCGCAAGTTCAGAACCTTGCCTTGCTGGATGAGCTAGGAATGAAAAGGGGACCTTGAGGATGCTTGAAACCACAGGAACATGCAGGTGTAACCACCCACTTCACTTGTTATTGGAAGGCCCAGAGTGAATCGAGTATTAGACATTTTGAAGGGTCCTGTTTAAACGTTTCAGGACTAATTGACTTGAATAAAACATGAGTTGTCTTTTTTTGAAAGAAAACATTTAAGTTTTTAAAGCTTAAAAACAAAGGGTTTAGTTTCCACTCTGGCGGGGGGGGGGGGGGGGGGGGGCCAAGTGCCACTGATTTCGTCTGTTCGTTACCTGTTGCCTCTGAAAGGAAGAGGAACTGTTGAACGGAAATGTTGAAGTTGGAAAAGCAGAGCTGCCAGAAGGAATGAGCTGCTTCTCTGACTCTCAAAAATGAAAATAAAAATACGGAACTTATGTCTGATACAGCAAATCTGGATGTTGTGAAGGAAAATTTACAGAAAACATACAGAAATGGAGCGAGTTTAAAATGACTGCCAAAACTCTTTCAGAGCGTGTTTTTGACAGAGCTGACGTGCAGCAGAGGACACAGAACAGTGATGAGCCTATAAGAGAATTATTATTGATGAGTTTAAGATAAAATCTCCTGAGTGGAAGGTCCATTCCTGTACGTTCCACCTCCCCTGAGAGAGCAGATGCAATGGCCCTACAGACAGCGTTTCTAGTAAAGTCGGGAGATTAAAGCTCAATGGCAAGCTCAGATCAGACTGTTTGGTGGCACAGGCCTTGAGAAGCCGCACTTTACCAAGCGCTTTTATAAAAGAACGGCACATGGTCTAGAAGAGAAGGGAGGGGCGTTCTAGCTAGGAAAAGAAGGAAATAAGAAGACAGAAAGGAGACTTTAACTCTGAAGCTGAGTTGTCATCGCTGTGAATTGCCAAATCGCATGTAGTGTTGACTGGTGCTGAGGAAGCAGGTGGCTTTTACCCATGCTGACGGCATGGAAGGACATACTTATGAGGACGAGAAGATTGGAGATCGCAGACATGGATCCGCTTGCAGCCAGGCGGTCTCACTTACTGAGGAAAAGAGTTGTCCGTCCTCCCACGGGGCATTGGCCGCACCACATATTCTATACCTCCGTTTTCAGGTACACCCGGGCGTGGAGGTCCTGCAGGGTGACCACAAGCACACGGCACGCGGATAACGGTTCTCTTCTGCCCGGTGAGCCTGCGTACTGGGAGTTGACGCTGTGTTTAAAACCTGGTCTGAGAAACTTGGGCATTCAGGCAGAACTGCGCTCAGTACGAACACAGACTAGCTGGCACCAGAATGTCACTGCAGATTGAGAGCCGGCAATCGTAGATTCTATCATGAACAAGAGCAGCACAGTTAGTCCGGGAATGTATTTCTAATAATCTACTTGCATTTAACAGACAAAATGAAAATACATTCTAGCTTCTAAACAGCAAACACTTACTACTCTCCCACCTGAAGAGACCCTTTAAACAGGACGTGACATATTTAAGATGATTATCCCATTTTTGGGTTCGGCGGTGTTGAGATTGAGAAGGGGGTCACATTTGAACAACTACTTCTCTAGAGATTTCGTTCGGATTGGCTTGGCTTCAAATTTAACTGTCGACTCTAAAAGGACACGAGTGAGTAAAGTGCGAAGCTTTTAGATTGGTAAAACAGCATGCTGTGGGCGTGGCAAAGTTTGATGTTTCGCCATGAAACGGGATACGCACCTTGCTGATGTGCTCTGTGATCGCTCAGAAATCAAATTGGCCTAATTCACAGAATAGTCCTGACATGCCTCTGTGTGGGGCAGTTAGCTCGACCTGCCTCTGGTGGGCGGCAATACCTATGACCTGCCTCTGTGTGGGGCAGTTAGCTCTGACCTGCCTCTGTGTGGGGCACTTACATCTTTTGACCTGCCTCTGTGTGGGGCGGGTTGGTTACCTCGCTGCCTCTGTGTGTGGGCGCAGTTAGCTCTGGGACCTGCCCTGTGTGGGCAGTAGCTCTGACCTTGCTTGTGTTGGGGCGGTTAGCTCTGACCTGCCTCTATGTGGGGCAGTTACCTCTGACCTGCCTCGGTGGGGCGGTTAGCTCTGACTGCTCGTGTGGGCGGGTTAGCTTCTGACCTGCCTCCGTGTGGGGGCGGTTACCTTGACATGCCTGCCTATGTGTGGGGTCAGTTACCTCTGACCTGCCTCCGTGTGGGGCAGTTACCTCGACCTGTCTCCGTGTGGTCGGGCAGTTAAGCCTGAACCTGCCTCGTGTGGGAGTTACCTTCTGCCTTGACTCTGTGTGGGGCAGATCCTGACCTGCCTTGTGTTGGGGGGCAGTTGCTCTGACCTGCCTCGTGTGGGGCAGTTACCTTGACCTGCCTCTGTGTGGGGGGCAGTTAGCTTGACCTTGCCTCTTGTCTTGGGCAGTAGCCTGACTGCTCTTGTGTGGGGCAGTTAACCTCTGACCTGCTCCTGGGGGGCGGTTAGTGGTTTTAGCTCTGACTGCCTCTCCATCTTGAAATGAAAATGGAATATATTCAATATATGGATATGAACTGTGAAAACCTTTCAGTTTTAAAACATTGCACTTTAATGTTTTTAATTTATGTTTGTAATGTCTGTCATTTGATTGTTCATCTATTAAATTCTGTTTGGTTTTTCACAGAAAAAAATGTGTGTGATAATTTGCTTAAATTAATGCAGCCTATAATGATTAGATTAGTTTTTTAATGGCCTGTACAGCCCTAATATAAGTTTATACCTATGATATGTCAGCTCTGGCATGAGCAGACGTTAACTGTGAATGAATAGTGTTAGATAGTGAAATAACGTTAGGAAAATGCTACTTCTAGTTTGAATGTTTCATGTCGGTGATTTCTGTTCCCGGATCAAAGTTATGAAGTAAATAAACGTCAAGAAACAGCAAAGGATGAAATAAAATGATACAAACAAGACTTTTTTCCCTCCAAACCCTTCTTTATTCTTTTTTTGTATTTCCTTTGCTTGAACGATTCAGAAAGATCCGAAAGATCATAGCCGATTCATAAAGATTAGAAAGATTCATCGAGATTCATTAAAGATTCCAGAACGATTCATAGAGATTCATAAGATTTCCATAAAGCATTCATTACAGGTTGCTCATCCAGCTTATTTATATAAAAAACACATCCACTCTGTCCTGTCACGGAGGCAGCAGTCTTTCACTCGGTCGATGTTTCGAGTGTCTGAAACATTTGACTGACTTCATGGAAATTGAAAGGGCGGGTAATGTAAAAAGCTGTCAGTCACTGTGACGGTGACCGCAGGATCCGTTCTTGTTTCCGGTTGTTGGCTACAGTGAAGTGCACAGATCGGACCTTGAAACACAGTTTGATTAGCTGGAATCTTACCTAATGGATATGATTGTGGCCACGCTGTCAATGGAAGTGATCCGGTTGTACAGAAAGAACCCAGGAAACAACTATACGGACTTTAAAGCTCGACTGTGCACATGGCTGCGCTGCTCTTTGCTCTATTTTCAGGTCTCAAGATGGGAAGCGTTCCCCACAGACTGCTCAGCATTTACCCACCTGATATTGGCATTCATAGTAATTCATTCCTATTAGTTTACTCACACCCACTTCCCTCACCACATCGTTTTGGATTACTTTACTGTTTGAGCAAAAGAAGAAGAAGAAGAGACGAAGACGAAGAAGAAGGAAAAGTTTTCTAGCGCGAAAACATCTGTAGTGAGAATGATCGAATCCTTCAGGAGCGTCGCTGTGAACGATTCACACACCGGCCTCTGGATCAGGACCAGCAACCAGTCCAGCATCATTGTGTGCAGGTCATTCATTCCGGGTCACCGTGGAAACACACCTGAGAAGCCACCGGAGCAAAACATGTGCTTCCTGATGAGAAGTTGGCTCTCGAACTGTCTTCATTTGTCGGGCGGTCGACCGTGCGCCGTCCTCGTCATCACTTTGACTTTTGCGGCTCACATGGTCAAACGCTCACGTCATGTTCCGTCCTTTTCTTCTTGTCAAAGATGTTACAGAACGGGTTCAACCACTAGAGGGCGGACACCTTACCCGTCTACTTGCTGACCCAAGACACAAAGAACAAGCTGATGTGTCTGCAGTCGTTAGCCTACTGTTTGTCTTACCTAATTAGTCCAGCCATTGATGCGGCTGGGGCTTCAGCCCCGTAGGGGTTTTTTGGACCGGCCGATCTGCGTCTCCGAGACCCACCAGCGCTGCCAGTTTGAGGCTGGAAGTTAAAGACGAGAGATGAAGGTGACTCCAGACTTTAGAAGATGATTCTGGACATGATGTGCTCACAGCCGATTTTATGCGGGAACGGGTGTGACCGCTGGACCGCCTGTTCTGAACAGGTTTCCAGTGCCGAGCAGTTTGGTTGGCGTACCGGGTGCAGGTGTGTTCTGTGTGCCACACAGGTTGAGTCTGCAGTGGAGGATAGAATCAGCAGAGCTCCCAGTGAACTGGAACATGTTGAAGGAGAAGTAGTTGGACGTTCCCTGTCCGTTTCCTGTCACCTCCACCGTCTGGTCAGCACGGTTCGCACAGCTGCTCACAAACAGGAAAACAAACATCAGCATGATCCGAGCGCACTTTGGTTGCAGGAATGACTACGGAACAAGTTACGGATCCCTGCTCACCCGTTCGAGATCAGATCGTCTCAGGACTCCCTTGGTGATGGCCTGGTGGGTTGCCCAGCACGAGTCGCGTCCCACGGCGACAAAATCGATCGCCCAGCCCGTCGGTCTCCACGCTCCACCCGCTATCTTTTGGTTCAGCATGACTCAGTGCTCGATCCACAAGTCCGTGTGCGGCTGGTTAGCCCAGGTAGTAGGCCATTCCTGGTCAGAGTGTAATTCCAAGCACCAGATGTGATCTCCTCGATCACAGAGCTACACACACACACACACACACACACACAGTCTTTAGCTGACTTACAGTCACAAACATACAGGTGGATTAAAGAGGAGTGAAGGAGGCCGTCTATGTCAACGGAGAGTGAACGCCGCCTGCCAGCAGAGGAGGCTTGCCTCAGGACAACACTGATCCCCCAAAGCTGCCCTTTCAACCCTGCACAGGAGGACTGAACTACAAACACTCGGCCTCGTGTGACTCCAGCCACCGTCGCTCACGCCGGACCTCGGCTGACCTGAACAACTCGGACGACAGTCGTCACGACAACAAGCAGCTCGAAGTGGAAACGATGGCCTGCTTAACGATCCCACCGAAGCCAGACACCCAGGTTTCAATGAAGGATGAGCTGGACTGAGAACCTTCACAGACTTCTTTATACTCACAAACGTCTCTGCAACAAGCTTCACAGCCAGCACTCACCTGTCTTTGATTCTGAAGGACATAGTCCTGACGTCTGGCTGAGTATAGAAGCAGGATGACTAGAGTAGAAGTCGATGGGAGACCTGGGTCGTGGAGTAACGGAACGATGACGTCGGTGTGGTTGTGGGTCATGATGGTGTTCTTGTAGATGACTTGGCTGTTGTTGACCTGTAGGGTCACAGGGGTTCAGACGCTGGTACCAGTTCACCGGCATCTTTACACCCTTTCTAGCATCCAAATGGTGACGTTGCGTCCTTGACTGAGGCGGAAGATAATTCCGCACGTCCAACCATTATTGAGAAACCGATGGGGCTCGCCGCTTGTAATCCAAACCCACAGAAAGATTCCCAACTAGAGAAGAGATTGATGAGGTAGCGCGGGTGAAGAAACCCTCATAACGAGACCACCGTCCCCACAGGAGTCTCTGCCGGCGCGAAGTGAAGGTCACCATTGTGGGTTGCTCGTCCCCCTGAAACCAAGCAGCTTGTTGTATTGAGGTGCAGGGTCGACTTAGTCGATACCTTTCCTCCAGGCGACAACCGACCAGAGAAAGTGAAGCAGAAGTCCATCCGCAGGCCGTGGGATCACCTGCATACAACGAGCAGCCACACGGTACCGGGGGAACAAATACACGTAACACGACAGGAGGACTCTAAGACGTCCCACAGCACAGGACAACCTTCAGTCAGTTATCAGCAGCTCCACTACAGCTAAGCTCCAGCCTCTGACTATCGTGGTCCACGTCTCACAGCTGTCTTACCAAATTTGCCCGCGATCTGTACGGGGAGGCAAAAAGGCGCGCGACAGACAGAAGGCAGCCGTTTCACCACTGGCCTTCTCAGTGCAGAACCTCCGTGAACGCTGCAGAATCCGTCCTCCTGACAGGAGCCCGAGGGGCGGCTGAGGGAGACACAGAGACATGTGAAGAATAAGGATGGAAACAACATCTTTCTTCAAGGTATTTGTTGTCTTTCTTCTACTCAAGCATCGGTTCAAACTGAATTGAACTGAAGCCAGACAAGTCTTAGCAGCAGGCCTTTGGACTCCAGTCCTCCATGTTGATGTTGTGCTGTCCGGCTGCCGGCTTTGGCGTAGGCCTCCAGTAACTGACAGCCGCGGAACGTCCACCGAAGGATACTTGACACAAAGTGTCGTTGCAGCGGTTATGTAGGTGCGCTGGGGTCAGTGTGGCTTGGGCCAGGCGGTGAATGATTGGAAGGGCGCTTCGTTCAGAAGATTCAGCCCTTGTTCCACCCATGTAAAGATGACCAGGACGGGGAGGACAGAAGAGTCGGTCAGCGCTGTGTCATTACCATTAAGAGTCAGCGAACCATCAGGAAGGCCGCTGCTGAAGCTTCACGTCCACGAGATGAAAGAGAACAGAGAGAGGTTTCATCTGCTCACCGCTCAGTCATCGCCGGCTTTGCACGTTGATCGCATGGGTCATGAACTGTAATGTGCAGCACGTTACCTGCTAGGGGGCGGACATCACACCACGTATAGGTCCGGACGGTCCCCTGCTCTCCTCCATCCAGGTTATCACAGGATACACTTGTTGGGCTCATGCAAAAGATAAACATATAGGTCTGATATCCGTCCACAAGAGGCAGTTTACAGGTACACAGCGGCATAACCAAGCAGGGGGGCTACTGACTGCTGGATGTTTATATTCCGTGTATTTTATTTGCTCTTGTTGATTTGTTGCTTGTGTTATTTATAGTTTTTTATATTTCATGAGTATAATTTTCCTTGACAACCATTATGTGTTTTCTTCAACGTCCATGAAACCCTTTCATGAGCAGGACTCAGTTGTGATCCCCGTCTTACCCGCTGTGCTGTCCTTGGAGAGCTCACGTACTCAGAGGCACTGCTGGCGTGCCACCACCCAAACCCTTGCTAGATTCCTTATTTACACCCGATTCCTGGAACAGGTCCAGACAGAACGAGAGAGAAATAGAGCGCTGGGCGCCACAAATATCTTGTGCCTGCCGTTTTAAGGTCTTTACTTTCGTACTGTGAACTCTGATGGCTGCGGTGTCGGGGTGTGTGCGTCAAAGAAGACAGAGGTGTTGTAGTCTGTTGGCGGACCTTGGCGGTGACTCCAGTGTGTCCTTGGATGAGCTCCACACCGTGAAACCTCCTGGAACCCGAACTGTTGAGTGTCAGCTTCGTGTCGTTCAGATGCATCAAGCAGAGAGACACGTGAATGAAGGAACAGCCGAGTTCACCTGGCTAAGAAAGATTTTCTCCGATTGTCACTGAGAATTTCGAGAGAGCTGACAACCAGAGGGACGAGACGATTTGACAAATGCCGCACTGACATGGACTGTGCGTAGCTTACCTCTGAACTCTGCGCAGTGTTGCATGTGAATGTCCGATCCGTCATCGCAGGTCACGCTGTCAAATACGCTACACTTTACGGCGGCGTTCTGGACGTTGGCCAGCACGTGGAAGTTTGGGACGGATGGAGCGACATTCAAGAGTCTGTGCGCACAGCGATCTGACAGTAGTTCACTCGGACGTTCCCTGCGTGATGACAGCTGGGCGTCGCTCACGGTGCAGGTGAGCTCCAAAACCGACAGCTGACGGAGGTGGAGACCGGAACGACAAGAAACGACATGAGCCGCTGTGCTGGAACTGCCACCACCTGGAGGCCTCAGACCAAACTAACTAAACTGACTGTAATGTGCTCACACACTGGCTCACATTGTTAACTACACGACTCAGCCCACCCAGCAAAATCGGCACATGCGTGGATGATCCCTCACCCGATCCAGACAAGCGTTCAGCTGCCTTTCCACACTCTCACTGGGATCAATCAGAGGAACTCGTCTCTTGCCTGCATTTGACGCCTGTTTTCTGACTTACTGCTGATGCAAGCCAACATTTCCTGTTGCTGCTCTTTTTCACATTACAGCTTTCTGCAAGATGAGAGCGCTTGCTTCGTGCCCACTCAGAGAACCTTTTAAAAAGCTGTTTTTAAATATGAAGCACACTTACCTGTTGGGTCGGGTGTGACCTTCGTGTCTTACAGGATAGATTCGGTGCAGGTGTCATGGTCACCGCTGATCACGTTCACCAGGTTTTATACCCGACACCTGAGGAGAGGAGGCCGGTTTCCTAAGGTGCCGAGTCAGAGTTCACTTCCTGCTTCCAAAACTCTGACCCAAGACAAAAACTATTTGACACTTTTTACTTTGAAGGACTCGACGTTTGATTTGGGATTGTCCACCCTGCTCTGTTCTGCATCAGCTGATGTCAAAGTATATCACTAATGTAACTTTTGTGCAGTCGTACCAGGATTTACCTGGACGAATCTCTCCATCATGGCAACCATTGACCATTATTATGAACCACCTACACATCAACAGAACACGTGTCCACATCACACACACGCACAACTCGTCCCCACACGCACCACCATCGCGCTACACAAAACAACACACGCGACACACGCGCACACAAACACACACACCGCACACACACGCGCACCACAAACACACACACAGCACATCATCACGCGCACCACAAACCCACTCCACCACACGCACATAACACCACGCACCACACACGCGCACACAATACACACACACGCACATAACGCGCACTACAAACAACCCACACGCACACACACGCATGCACACAAAACACCCAACACACCGCACAAACACACGCACCACACACGCGCACACAAAAAAACACACGCGCGCGCGCCGCGCACACACGCGCGCGACGCGCGCAACCCACACACACGCTCACACAAAACAGCTGAAGCTACCTGTGGCTGTACCGCACCGGCTACAGGGGACTGGCTAACTATCTGAGCTACTGACTGTTCGGTGGTGCGGTACCGTGCCTCTAACTCACTGACCCTCGCCTCCAAAGCTACAAATAAACTACATTTATTACAAGTACCGTTATCACTAAAGGAGGACGAGGAGTAACTGAACATGTGGCACACAGGACAGGAGAGAGGAGGAGAGGAGAGAGGAGGAGAGGAGGAGAGGAGAGAGGAGGAGAGGAGAGAGGAGGAGAGAGGAGGAGAGGAGGAGAGAGAAGCCATTGCTATTGCTAGGCTAGTAAGTGTGAGGCAACTGGTTAAAGAATCGGATCGTGGTGACTAAAGTAAAGAGACTGTTCGTGCACAGACAGAAGTCTAAGTATGGTGCAGAGATAAGTAGATAATCGCTGATGTGAAAAATATACGAAAAACTGTTTAGGTGAGCAGAGCAGAGAGCACCGTGGCAACAACACCGAAGTGACAGAATACGCTTACTGTAAAGCACGTCACAAGACGATGTTCGTTAATGAAGAATTAACTTATGAAAATGAAACAAATAAATAAAAGTAATAAGGTCCTGTTCTGTTTTCCAGACTGAACGTTGAGGAGCGTCAGACTTCACCCCCTCCGTGTATTCACAGATGACGTGAGGTAAATGATACATGGGTTAATGATTTATTCATATTTATGATCCTAACGACGATTATAAAGACAGATGAGGTTTTAAAGTGTAATTACTGTCCCATAAACACACTGTTCTGATTTTGTTTCAGGAGTTCTGGAGATTTAAATCCAGAAATCACAAAAACTTTTGGATCCTAAACCGAACGACTGAGCTGAGAACAGCCGACAGGTTTGTAGTAATTCATCTTTCATTTTTATTTAATAACAGTGTTATTATTGAGCTGACTTCTACAGAGCTCCTTTAACTCTGTGAGCAGAATCTGAAACTTTCTGACAGGATGTTCAGATGATGTCTGAGAGTCTCATTATTGATGATTCAACTAGAACTTTGTCACACAGCACTGAAATCATTAAACAGTTAGCTGGCATAAGACATTTACTAAGAGCAGATTATGAACTATATAAGATTAATAACAAAGAGTCATAACTGTGACTGAAGCTGCAACCGTGGGTTGAATTAATTTCTTATATTTCAATATGTGCAGATCCAGAGAGCGTCAGGAGCAACACTCGCCAACAAGACGGATGAACTGAGAGAGACCACAAAGATTCGACAAGCCTATGCTGACATAATTACATAATTACATAATTATCTTGTGTAGTCAGTCAGATAGCTATGGAGTCAGTGGTTTCATCATCTTTACATGCTGCTGGAGAATCAGAGGAAGCCAAAACTGGTTCTGATCCTGCTAATTCACAACAAAATAATTGTGATTCAAATGAGAAAGGGAGAATTAAACGACTTGCTGATGCTGTTAAAGAGAAAAGCAAACGTCTGGAACACACAGGTTCTCTCAGTGTTCATAGAATCTCCTTGAAAGATGACAAAATCAATGTCGCTGGGTGCAGGCGTTTCAGTTTTGGCAAAGAGTCCAGTAAACGTAACCAAACCGTCATGGTTCTCGGTGCAACTGGTGCTGGAAAGTCAACTCTGATCAACGGGATGATGAATTACATTCTGGGTGTTAAATGGGAGGATTCATTTCGGTATAAGTTAGTTGACGAGCGTCAGACAAACTCACAGGCTCACAGCCAGACTTCTGCAGTCACTGTGTACAAAATCAACCACCAGGATGGTTTTAAAATAGATCACTCACTGACCATTGTTGACACTCCAGGTTTTGGAGATACAAGAGGCATAGAAAGAGACAGGGAGATTGTAGAACAGCTGCATAACCTCTTCACAGCTAAACATGGTGTCAGTGAAATAGACACTGTGTGTTTTGTAGCTCAGGCTGCTTTAGCACGACTCACACCAACACAGAAATATGTGTTTGACTCGGTGCTCTCCATCTTTGGTAAAGATGTGGCAGAAAACATCAGAGTCCTGGTGACGTTTGCAGACGGTCAACGTCCACCAGTTCTAGAGGCCATCAATGCTTCAGGTGTCCCATGTCCTAAAACAGAAGACGGACTGCCAGTTCACTTCAAATTCAATAATTCAGCCTTGTTTGCAGACAACAAATCATCTGCAGCAGGCAGCATGAGTGAGGATGATGAAGATGGAGGCTTTGATCAGATGTTTTGGAACATGGGGACAAAAAGCATGAAGAAGTTCTTTGCAGCTCTGAATCTCATGGAAACCAAAAGTTTGACGATGACAAAGGAGGTCCTGAGAGAAAGACAGCAGCTCGAGAATACAGTTGAAAATTTGCAGATTCAGGTTAAAGTTGGGTTAGCCAAACTTGAGGAGACAAAAGAGACGAAAGAAAAACTGAAAGAGCACGAGGCAGAGATCAGCAGAAATGAGAACTTTGAGTTTGAAGTCACTGTAATGAAGCCTTTTCAAGAAGATATTTCTGGTTCTGGTTGTTACATTACCAATTGTCAGCAGTGTCATCAGACCTGTCACTATCCCTGTGGAATACCCAATGATGCAGATAAAGCAGGCTGTTGGGCAATGGGACCAGATGGACACTGCACAGAGTGTCCACGTAAATGTCACTGGAGTCTTCATTATAATCAGAAGTACAAATGGGAGTATAAGGCAGTTAAAGAAAAACGAACAGTGCAAGAGATGAAAGAAAAGTACTTGAAAGCCTCAGAGGCCAAGTCTCCCTTTCAGGCACTGATGCAAAAACTGAAGGCTGAATTTGATCGTTTGCAGAATGAGGTGGTGAAACTGGTGAAGAAATCAGGAAAGTGTTTAAACAGACTTAAAGAGATAGCACTGAAGCCAGATCCTCTCTCCACTCCAGACTACATTGACATGCTGATTGAGGGAGAGAAACATGAAGGCAAGCCAGGCTGGAAGCAACGAGTTGAGTCCCTGATGAACATGAAAGAAAAGGCAGAGTGCATGGCTAAAGTGGCGAGAGGAGATCCTCCAGAGTTCATACAGCCTGGTTTCCAGTGTTAGTCTGAGACTAACACTGTTCAGAGGACGATTCATGCAGCTTTTGATCATCTGAGATTTAGAAAAGAAAGACAAAAAAACTAAAAACTAAATTTCACTTTATCCAATATCAGACGACATAACAACCTTTAACAGAAGTGAACATTCTATTTCTGTTCTTAAATTAAAGGTTTAGTGACATCTAGTGGTGAAGTTGCAGATTGCTGCCATCGACATACAGTATATAAAGATGGATGACGTGACAGCTCCCCAAAAGTGAAGCCAAAGTTTATTTACATATATTCATTTATCCTCTATATATACATTTTGTCTAGAAACTTGTTAGAAAGTTTCCTTTGAGCTGTTTGTGGTGATTTGGTTTTAATACTTTTGTCAGAAATGTTTCATTATTTTGATCATGTTGTGCTTCCCTTCATCTTTTTTTTTATTTTTACTCATTTATTATTATCATTTAATCACTTATTTAGCTGATCATTATTTTGATTATCATTTGTCATTTCTTATCATTCATGTATGTTTTTTACTTTGCACGATAAGTTTCCTTTTCAGACTGGTTCTGACATGCTGAACCTCTCTCTGGGTTGAGGAGCTTGCATGTGCGAGCCTCAGCAGAGGTGGAGTATTAAAGGAAGGTTCTTCACGTCGTTCATCTTTTCTGAGAGTCAGACTGCAGGGCTCTAGGTAAAGCAGGGATATCAGACTGGTTGCTTTCCTGATGTGGGAACAAGAACAAACCTTCTGTGAATAACTGATGTCAGTTCAGAGATTAGATAATAAAAAGTGAAGAGACAGATGTGACTGAACGTTTTGAAAGTCACAATTAATCAATTTGATCCATAGTTTAGTCATATCGAGGATTCTGAACAGAACTCAATCAATGTTTTCATTTTTATATTTTAAATGTTCTAATTCTTCTTTCTTTGAATTGAATCTACAAACTGTTGTTGGGAAAATAAAAAATATATAACCTTTGAAAGTCCTGATTGGTCAGTTTCATTTCTGGGCGAGGCCACAAAGAATCCAATCCAATCCACTTTATTTACATAGCACGATTTTAGCAAACACAGGGTTTCCAAAGTGCTGCACAACAAGATAAAATAGCACAATAGAAACAGAACAACACATGAAGTAGATAATAGAAAGATAGAAAACAATAAAAATAAAATGAATAAAAAGCACTACCTGCACACGATAAAATAAATAAAACAGACAAAAATAAATATGTAAATAACAAAATGCATGTATACACATAAAATCAACCATCTACATGGTGTTAAAAGCCAAAGAGTAGAGGTGGGTTTTAAGAAGGGTCGTTCTTTCATTCATCTTCTCCCGCTTTATCTGAGGTCGGGTCGTGGGGGCAGCAGCTTCAGCAGGGAGGCCCAGACTTCCCTCTCCCCAGCCACTTCGTCCAGCTCTCCCAGGGGGACCCCAAGGCGTTCCCAGGCCAGCCGAGAGATTGTATTCATGATCTCATTCTTTCGGTCACTACCCAAAGCTCGTGACCATAGGTGAGGGTAGGAACGTAGATCGACTGGTAAATCGAGAGCTTCACCTTTCGGCTCAACTTTGTGGCAGTCACAACATCGGCTCTGATGACTGACGTCTCAACTTTGGTGAATTATAAGTCACTGAAATTATTGGTGCTGCCTGTGCACTCAGATGCTTACTGTGATCAAAGTATTTTTATAATTTTATATTTAAATTTTTCAAATTTGGCCCCATGCATCAGTAGTCAGTTCAAATTTCATGAGACAGTGCTGGGAAAAGGAAGGCGTTCCAGAGGAGACCTGGCTTCAAGTTTGGGAAAACCTGCCGACTTTTACTAACTCTTTGCTTTGGAGAAATCCACATTTATTTGGTCTCAGCGCTCCTGCAGGGGGTGTTGATCAGTTTTTACCCATTGGTACCGTGACTCGTTATTTTTGAGTTACATCATGTGAACTTAAAATCAGATTCAGAGCTGCAGACAGAAACAGAACATGTGTTTAAGAATGAGTTGGAGGATTCAGTTCAACATTTAACAGTTTAAATGTACTTATCATTTTAAAAACTAATATTGATTAAGTAAACATTTAAACTCTTCTTTGTTGGAATTTATTATTATTATTTTAAAGGTCCTGTGTGTAGAATTTAGTGACATCTAGTGGTGAAGTTGCAGATTGCTGCCATCGACATATATAAAGATGGACGACGTGACAGCTCCCCAAAAGTAAAGCCACATAAAATTACGTGAAGTTACATAGTGTGAGAACAGACGTACGAATGACAGAGACACCGTTCACCTGATCACAGGTCAGAGTGGATCAACAGGAGGTCACAGACGTTAGTTTATCAGAGTTCACAAAGTATTACAGTTTTGTACAGTTGCTAACACACTGAAATGACATGGATAGCACAAATATTTAAAGTGACACACAGGGAGCAAAACCTCATCTCAAATCTAAAACTGTGTCTGTTACATGCATTACATGTTACATTATACATCTGTACCTGTCTGTCCTGAGGTTTGTTTCATTTGTATGTAAAGGTTTAAAGGACACGTCTGACACAATAATCACGTCTGCATGTACATTTAAACAGTTTTTGTTTTTCCATACTGATCATGTTTGGGATGTGTTTCTTAACTGCACCTTAAAACAGAGCAGCAGAGCTGAAGCATTGAGATGTAGCAGCCACCAGAGGGAGCAGCAGCACAGAGCTGACACATCACGCCTCACTGTGGTGGAAAGTAACTAAGTACATTTACTCAAGTACTGTAGGTAAATACAGTTTAATGATCTTGTACTTATTGACAATGTCCGAGGACATGTTGTACTTCTTACTGCACTACATTTGTCTAACAGCGTTCATTTATAATTTTACACAGGAAACCTTTAATTATAAAATGACAGATTTTGATGGTTGAACCAGCAAATAAAAACGCACAATTCTATTTTCTACATTGTAGAAACACAGAAGACGTCTAAACTATGAACTAACAAATGGAAACTAAGAAAAACATGTTTGATATTTTAGATGATGAATGTGCCTTGTCAGATTTGACTTCGTGGAGTTTCTTCCTCTGCCAAGAAGAAATCTCACATGCTGAGGCGATATGTCTGCAGCTGTAGTAAGAGCTACAATCCTGCAGTAGGATGTTGTGAAACAAAAGAAGTGAAACTTTCTGACTGAAAGGAAAATAATCCCATGAACAAGATGAATCACAGACAGAGAAACTTTAAAATGTGTCAAAGTCACAGGACAGACAGAGTGATGACATGTTGGTTGGTTTAACGTGTGAGCTAACGTCAGTTGCTTGCTTCAAAGGTTAGGTTAGGAAGTCGACGTGTTTGCACATGCTAGTCTACAGGAGACCGTGTGCTGTGTGGAGAGAAGCATGTCATGTGTTTTTCTGTTGATTTCTACAGGTATGTGCATTATTATTGAATTTCAAATGTTTATTATTTTTTCTTTTTCTGTTTTTTTGTCTTCCTAAAAGTAAATAGCATTTGCATACGGCCTATATGTACTCGAAAATTTGTCAAATTACGTATTTTAGGGGTCTCTGACATGGACGTACAAAAATGGCTCTACAGCGCCACCTAGATGTAGATCTGAAACTTCTTGTGGTTTTTAAGACCAATATTATGCAAATTTCAGCTGCATAATTATTTAAGGGGCGGGGCAAAAGTGCTCTATAGCGCCCCCTTGAACTTTTCTTTGCGGCAGCCCTGCCACAGTTTTGGACACAGAGTTATGAAAGCTCAGCCAAATTGTAGAACATGGCAAGACGGACAAAAAAGTCTCTTGGAGCCATGGGCTATGTATGAGCCAATATGAGTTTTGTTGATTATTTTGTTTTTCCCTATGGTGTGTATGTGAGTGAACGTATGTGGTGATTGACTGGGTGTGTCTAGCCCCACCTGGTGGGCACCTGGAAGGAGGGTGGAGCCAGAGAGGCAGAGAAGGCAGGAAGACCCAGCAGTACTGCAGCCAGCGAGGGGTGGCTGGAAAGAGGCAACAGGTTCTTCCAAACATTACAACAAAACCAGCCACCACAGACCGAAACTCAAGGATCACATACTCGCGATTGTATAGAGAAGGAACAATGGTACCCTCAAAAGAAACAGCCAGATACAATAGAGGATATAACGCAAAGCCTCATGTCAGTGATTTTGCAGAGGCAACCGGAAGAACAAGACCATGACTTCCGACAGTGGATTCCAAAGAGACACAGGAAAGGTTCAGCATCTGCCTTTATAAAGACAGGCTTTGTCTTACATGAAACTTTGACCACCTTCAAGCCTGAAACAGTAACATAAGTGACATTCAACACAACAGCGTGCACTGAAGATTTCCTCCACCCAGATTTGAGCAGAGAAATCACCTCATCCTGGACCGAGTACTGTGGAGCGCAGAGGAATGGGATGTGGCAACAAAGACAAGTATCAAAAAGGCTGAAGAAGTCACAGTGAGAGATCTGAGTCTAAACACCGCGTAATCGTTCAGATGCAGAAGCAGTGACCTCAGAAGGTGTTGTGGCCGGACAATGGAAGTCGATGGTTCACATAAACTGTTTTACCGCACCTCTCCTTGGCAAAACCCACAAGTGAATCAACACCAATTGAAATTTAGTGACTTGGAAGAAAACCTGCTGAGACTGGAAGTATGTCCAGACTTGAGTACATGTTGATTCTGCAAAAAACAGACGAACGGGATGAAAGAGGAAGATCTCCAAGTGGAAGCAAATGAGTCTGAGGCTAAAAGGCGGATCATTGCGAGACTTCAGGCCAGAGACCACATATGGTGGTCAGGGTCAATGTGATTGTGGTGACCTCGGGCAGAATCAAGAAAGCATCCTCTGTTGCATGTCTGCACAACAAAACTTAACCTTCTCACAGCATCACTCAAACAGTACAAGTGAAAGGATCAATTTCTGGATCCCCTTTAAGTTTACAACTGCCTGTTGAAAGACAGAACGACACGCACATAGATGGATGCCGAAAATAACGTTTTGGAAAGAAAGCACGGAGACAAGTTCGAAACGATTTACTTTTGGAGACGACCGGTCTGGAAATCCACTTTGATCAATTGCAATGATCAACTAGCATTGTCGTGTAGAGTTGGAACGACAATGTCAGCTATCAAATCAATTGATAAGGATCATCGAGATCACCAGACTTCTGCAGTCACTGTGTACAAAATCACCACGAGCAGGTGTTTTTTAAAATAGATCACTCACTGACCATTGGTGACACTCCAGGTTTTTGGACGTGCAAGAGGCATTTACAAAGGACAGGGAGATCACAGAAACCCTGCATGACATTCTCTCTGCTGCACGCACGTCTCAGAGAAATAGACGTGTGTTGTTTTTGTAGCGTCAGGCTGCTTTAGCAACGACTCACACAACACATAAATCTGTGTTTGCACTCGGTGTCTTTCCCCCATCTTTGTAAAGACTGTGGCAAGTAAAACATCAGGGTTATGGTGGGACGTTATGCAGCCGTCAACGTCCCCAGTATCTAGAGACCTTCAATGCTTCAGGTGTCCCAGTCCTAAAACAAAAGACGGCCTTGCCAGTTCCACTTCAAAATTCAATTAATCCATCCTTGTTTGGCAGAACACCAATCATCTGCGCAGGCAGCATAGTGACGATGATAAGATGGAGGCGTTGATCAGATGTTTTTGGTACATGGGGACAAAAAGCATAAAGATCAGTTTCTTCGAGCTTGCACTGAAATAACAACCAAACCAATGAAAATGGGGTTCCTCAAAGACATGACGGAGTTCAAGAGTTTTGTTCGGCATCGATTTAAATGCCCAATGCCTGTTGTGATGGCGAAAACTGATAAAGAACGTGTTCAAGTGTCTGATAAGATCAAAAGAAACACTGCAAGCCATCTTCTCTCCGCTCAGAATATATTGACTCCGATGAGAGAGAGCGATCAGAAGAACCAAGCCGAGCTGTAAAGCAACGGTTAAGTTCCTGAAAAACTGAGAGGGTGATGAAAAAAGATAAGAAGATGATGGTGATATGATGATGATGATATTAACAAGTAGCCTCATGATAGAGCAAGTGATGACAAACACAAGGAAAAATCTCGTACTTGATGTCATCACCATCTTTTTTTATTCTCTGCTGCTCATGATGATGATGCATGATGATGATGATGATGAGAAGAGTAGTCACTCTGATAAAGAAGTTGTGACAAAACACAATGAAAATCTCGAAGTTGATGTCATCATCTTCTTTCTTCTCTGCTTTCATGATGAGATGGTGGTTGCTGGTGAAAAAAACATTAGTTTTTTTTCGTGCAAAGATGTTGATGAAGATTATGAGACATGATTAATCCCTCTTGGAGAATGTTTCACCGTTGTTGTTTCCTTCATTACACACATGCTCGACCTAACAGGGACCTTCAGACCACAGTGATGGACAAGAGGCCTTGGTCATGGGCACTTGAAAAAAAGCCCCCACACACGGAGCTACACGCCTTAAAGGTATTAAAAAAAATGTACTAGCTAAATATACAGCTTCATAGTAATCATGAATCTTTTTCTTAGACTAAGTTAAAATCCGAGCATAAGAAGACCTAAAGATCCTCGTGCACAGATAATAAAGAACAAACAGACAGAGGTGATGTGTTGAGACCAAGACTTAAAGTACGGACAGAGAAAATCAAGTATAAATGTGATGACGTGAGATGAAGACGCTTACAGCTTTCAGACCACTGAGCACACTTTGTGCTGGAGCCAGTAACTCCTAACACATACACACACCATTGATTACTAATATTCAACACGCCTGAACATGCAGTTTGATGATTTTATGGTTTGTATTTTTACATAAAGCTTGAAATCTGTTTTATGTTTTATTTACTGTTGTTTATTTAGTTGAGACAAAGACAATCTGAATCATTAGGTCTGATATTGTGTTACGACTTATATTTGACCTGTCCTGTGGGCTTATCTGATTGGCTCCCACGAAGGATGGTAAATCATGAAATAATAACCAGTAAATAATTGTTAGGATTATTAGTGTTGTTCTGTGTCCTTTGACGTGTCAGTGTCGCCTCTTTGCCTCCGAGACTCGTTAAAATTAAATCAGTAGTTCCCAAACAGTTGTTGGTTTGTGTCACATTTCAGATGTCTGAGTGTCAGTTTCCACCAAAGAAACTTTTCAATGAAAGTTCTGACAAGTTTTTATTTTAAGTATTCCAGTCAAACACATGAATATTGTGGATGAAAATTGTTTTTTTCTTATTTTTTCTCCCATTAATCACTAACAACCTGCCTGGTAAGAGTCATTTTTGGTTGTAACTTTTTTTAAAATAATTTTTTTTGGCCTTTATGATAGTACAGCTGAAGGTAAACAGGAGCAGGGGCAGAGAGAGGGGAGTGACTTCTTCGTCCTGCTTTTGGTTTCTAGTGCTCAGTTTGTGTGTAGTATTGTCTAGCCTCCAGCTTTTAGGAGCGTTTTTTGTTTTGTTTACTGTTCTTCTTTGAGTTGGTTTTGTTACTGTTTTGTAGCTTTTGATTTTCCTACTTGAACGTGATTTTGATTTTGATATTTTGCCATAACTGTTTTCGTTATGTTTAGTTTGGCCTCGTTCTCTCTCAGAGATTCTGTAAGGTAGGTTTTACCGCCTTTGTTTCGCCTCACTTGTCGAGAGGTTTTGTTTCCTTTATTAAAACTGCTCACAGACATTTGCTGATTCTGAGTCCGTTTGACAGTTCCGGGCCTTCCTGCCTGCAGCTTCTCTCTGGCGATGTTTGGTAAAGACGTTGTGATGATGAATTCATCCCTCTTGGGGAATTTATTGACTCTGTATATATTAATTATAAATATCCATGGATACCTATAAATATATATATCTATATATATATTATATTGTTTCTATTTGCATACTTCATTTATTATCTTCTTATATCAGGAGATTGT
>NC_040012.1:1239374-1248307 GCF_000972845.2 Larimichthys crocea
TTGACATGCACCAACAACACCAGAACAAATTCCTTGTATGTGTAAAAAACGTACGTGGAGCCTCTATTCTCAGAGACCAAGACTTAAATTAATTAAAACTTGTGTGCAGTAAACCTGAAGAGTGAAAATGTGGCTGACTTATATTTTAGAAATAATGAAGTAATAAACAATAAATAAATGTTATGATTGTAAGTGCTGCCTGCTCTCATGTGTCAGTCTCTTTGCCTTCGGTAACTTCTATGTCTTCCAAGACCTTTCAGGTCAGTTGCACTGACATCCACCTCAATCCATCCTGTAAATATAAATATATAATTATACAGGTAGAGGAGACGAGAGCCAGGATGGGAAAAGACAACATCGATAAGCACCTACCTGGGACGTTAGGGCAGCCTACACTTTTATTCACTGGACCAGCATCGTGTCATGTTTTATCCTCCACAGAGGAATCCAAGATGACACTGGGATAGTGGACTGTCTGAGGGCAACGTGTCCGTGTTGAACCTCCTCACGACAGGCTACATCTTACATGTTGGATCACTCCACAAGAAATCCACGTTGACTTGTAGTTTCACACAAACAGCAGCATCCTGGGTAAATCCTGTGTTTGTTTGAGCCCACATATCAACAACAACCACCTCCCTCTGTGGACTTTAAACATCACCTGACTTCAACAGCACGTTGAAACATTACAGCTACCTGCATATAAAGCAGGTATAGCTAGCTGAATAAAAAATAGTTCAAAGTACTTTCTACCTGGTAGCTGCTAGGTGCTGATCAAAGCGACACAGCGTTTGCAGTTTGACCATTTTTTTTCATTGTATTGTTACTTTCAGGGCAATGGAGTAAAGTTACATATAGCAACACATACATAGTGTAATTTCCCTGTTTGGGATGTGTTTCTTAACTGCACCTTAAAACAGAGCAGCAGAGCTGAAGCATTGAGATGTAGCAGCCACCAGAGGGAGCAGCAGCACAGAGCTGACACATCACGCCTCACTGTGGTGGGAAGTAACTAAGTACATTTACTCAAGTACTGTAGGTAAATACAGTTTAATGATCTTGTACTTATTGACAATGTCCGAGGACATGTTGTACTTCTTACTGCACTACATTTGTCTAACAGCGTTCATTTATAATTTTACACAGGAAACCTTTAATTATAAAATGACAGATTTTGATGGTTGAACCAGCAAATAAAAACGCACAATTCTATTTTCTACATTGTAGAAACACAGAAGACGTCTAAACTAAGAAAAACATGTTTGATATTTTAGATGATGAAGCTTTGCACACTCTTTGCACTCTCAGCTTGAAGTATATAAATGAAGTATATGTATCTACTGAAAAGAATCCAAATAGGAACAATAAGGCTAACATGCTAACACTGGGTAACTGTATAAATGAGTTAAAAATAGCTGACCGTGTAAACACTTCACACCTGGTAGCTGCTAGGTGCTAATCAAAGCTACGTAACATTGAAGGCTGAAGGTAGGAGCAGTTACGGAGTCCAGAGGAACATGCACACATGCTGCCACCAAAAATAAACCTTATCCACTTACCTCTCAACTCTGTCCTCTGTCCTCTGTCCTCTGTCCTCTGTCCGATGTGCTGGTGCTTTGACCAGCAAATTATATAGCGTAAGTATAAATAAGCACAAGAAGAAGAAGATATACTTTATTAATCCCTCAATGGGGAAATTCTTTTTTCACTCTATTTTTTATTTACATGCATTTTAACCCGGACACACACACACACACACACACACACACACACATGCAGCACAACAGCATAGACATGCAAATGTGGAGAGAGATGGTGGAGTGATGGGCAGCCAGCCAGACCAGCGCCCAGTGAGCAGTTGGGGGGGGTTGGTGCCTTGCTCAAGGGCACCTCGGCAGTGCCCAGGAGGTGAACTGGCACCTCTCCACCTTCATTTTTGGTCCAACCGGATTTTTGGTCCGGTTCCCAAGCCAAGTCCCTATGGACTGAGCTACTGCCGCCCCAATGTAGCTAACGGTAAAAAAGTAGTTCAAAGTAGGTTACAGGGGAATTTACCTGGACGTAGTCTCCCTGACGTCCCCGCAGATCGTCTAAAACCTGGACGTAGTCTCTGTGACGTCCCCGCAGATAGTCTAAAACCTGGACGTAGTCTCCGTGACGTCCCCGCAGATAGTCTAAAACCTGGACGTAGTCTCCGTGACGTCCCCGCAGACTTTCTAAAACCTGGACGTAGTCTCACCCACCTGTCAATCAAAGCGTCCACGCTCTTAATCCTGCGTAACTTTAAGCCTTACCAGGCTGTAAACATGTTTATTTCTGCTGTGAAGTTGGACATTTGGACATGGGGACTTATGGAGACTGACTCACTTCTGGAGCCAGCCTCAAGTGGACGTAAGAGGAACTGCAGGTTTTTCTTACTTCAACTGACGGAGGCTTCTTGGCATCACGATATTAGACGTAGGTCGACAGGATAAACCAAACCAGGACAGAAGTGGGAGAGATGTGACCTTTGACCTCCAGGAGATGACGCAGATTAGTGACGTTCAGGTGAAATGGGATAAACGGACGCTGGTCTGCAGACAGAGCGACGGAGTGGGAGAGGAACAACGGAGCGGTTCTGGAGCACCGTCAGCGGTGACAAAAGCTCTGTTGTTGAAGCTCCAACACGCTGATTCACCGGAGTGACGGAGAGTCAGCTGACAGAGGGAGCGCTTGTTTAATAACACACACTCTGTCCCAATGGGGTCCTCTGTAAGCGACACACACACACACTGTTGCACCATTGTGGTTCAGATGAGACAATGCCCAGACGTCATCCACCGTCGGTGTGTGGTGTGTTATTGTACTACACGTGCTATCAACAGAACCGAGGTGGAGCGTCTCCAGCTTCAGGTTTCTGAGTGTCCACGTCTCAGAGGACCGTCCTGGTCAAGAAGGCCCGCTGAGAGGAACAGCTTGTTTCTGTCACCCTGCTAAACTCTGCACCGGGGTGATCTCCATCCACCCCAGATGACTGAACCTCCGCCCTCCACCCCACCCTCATGGACTGAGCTGTTTTTCTTCCCACATCTCGTCCTCTGGTCAGACGCTAAACTGCATTTCTTTGTCTTGGTACTTGACAATCTAATCTGATCATCTAATCTCCACCCACACGTTACTGAGCTCTGACTGGTTGGCAGGTGGATGTCGGACTCTAACATGAAGTTTTCTCAGGGCACGTCTGTAACACGAGTTGTAAATATTAAACTTTGGGTGTAACATGCAGCAGAGTGTTTTGTTGGAGGACTGGGTGGAGCTGAAAAAAATGGTAAACACGACCCAGATTCTGGTCTGATCCAGAGCTAACAGCAGCTAACAAACTCAGCTAACAGCAGCTAACAGCAGCTAACAAACTCAGCTAACAGCAGCTAACAGCAGCTAACAAACTCAGCTAACAGCAGCTAACAGCCTCAGCTAACAGCAGCTAACAGCAGCTAACAGCAGCTAACAGCAGCTAACAACCTCAGCTAACAGCAGCTAACAGCAGCTAACAAACTCAGCTAACAGCAGCTAACAGCCTCAGCTAACAGCAGCTAACAGCAGCTAACAACCTCAGCTAACAGCAGCTAACAGCAGCTAACAAACTCAGCTAACAGCAGCTAACAGCAGCTAACAAACTCAGCTAACAGCAGCTAACAGCCTCAGCTAACAGCAGCTAACAGCAGCTAACAGCATCTAACAGCAGCTAACAGCAGCTAACAGCAGCTAACAAACTCAGCTAACAGCAGCTACAAAAACCAGAAAACTTTTCTCCATACAATATGATCCAGTTTCACCAAAACCAACACGACATGTTACGGCTGTCGCCGTTTCGCCCCGCGCATGTGTGGGTGTGTAGTGTTTCCCCCTTGGTAAATACAGGTGTGCGGTTCCCGGTCCCTGGTTGGCCCCAAACTGGTGGAGGCGGGGACAACATGGTCGTCAGCTGTGCAGGGCCAGGATTGGTGGCATCCTTTCCGTGCCGCCAATGAGAGCGCCCCCGCAGCAGCATCACCAGCATTTAAACCACAGCCGCCCGAGCATCGTGGCGGCTTCACTTGTGTATTGTGGTTTGTGAGCTTGCCTAGTTTAGTCGTATCTGATGATACTCGTTTGTTCGTATTTTGTAACTGTGGTTTTGGTGTTTGATTTCGTCTGGGACTGGGCAGGGTTTAGTTTGATTTACTGATTACACACGTAGAAGATTTCTGTTAGACCCATTAGTTTAGAGGTGCTGTTTTTCATGTGTTTCTTGTTATTAGATAGTAGCTTAGTTAGTGAGGGTTTTCTTTCTCGTTTTGTTTGCTACTTAGATAAAATAGGCTCTGTTTAGAGTTCTCTTTTTGTTATATTTGTTTGTTCGTTTAACAGCACTCACTCGCCCTTAGTTCCCTTTTGCCTCACCTCCTTTTGTTAAAACGATCTGAACTTTCATTTAATAAAATACTTTTGTTTAATAACCTTTAAAATCTGGTTTTATGTTACTTCCTTTCATACCCCTTTATTGGGTCGTAACAATGTGGACATAAACATGACGGAGCCTTCAGACTTGCAGCTCAGAGATCAGGGTTTATCCGTCCATCTGCAGCAGAACCTGCAGTGTGTGAACTGGGCCTGCTGTCTGACACTGTAATGTGATTACTCCACATGTCATGTCAGTTTTCATCCCGATCTGGACAACACGCTCATAATTAATCTTGGCATAAATCTGGACTTTGGCAGCCTGAGCCTGACACACACACACACACACACACACACACACACACACACACACACACACACACACACACAATTACAGATATGAGGCTTTCACACTGTAATTCTCACACACAGCACTCGTCATGAGCTTTACCGTGGCCTCTTATTAACATCACACTAAATATAAAAACTAAATACAAAGTCCAGCAGCAGCTGATCTCACTGCCTAGTCCAGCAGCAGTCAGCCCAGAACCAGAACCAGACCCAGCAGCAGCTGATCTCACTGCCTAGTCCAGCAGCAGTCAGCCCAGCTCGGCGTCTGTCTTTCAGCCTTTTATTTCACCAAGCTCTCACCAACCACTAAAAGTCAGTCCCACATTTACTCTTGTCCGGCGGCTTCTTGCTCGCTCACTCTCTCCTTTTCTCTTCTTAGCTTCCTCCGTCAGCGTCCTCTTCACTCTCTTCTCCTCTGCCATCATGTCCATAGAAGCTGCTGAGCCTGGTTACCTCCTCTTCTTCTTCCTGGTAGTCCATAACACCTGTTGGTACAAACACTCAGTTCGTCAGCTTGGCGGTGAGCTCAGAGCGACGGGTACCCGTCGCTCTGAGCTCACCGCCAAGCTGACGAACTGAGCTAACAGCAGCTACAGCTGTCAGCAGTTTACTTCACTGTCCATCATAAACTCTGTAAATCACAGAGAGTTGAGGCGGAGCAGCCGGAGGACATCAGAGGGAAAACCAGAAAACATTTCCTCCATAAAATGATGGTTGTCTGACGGCTTCCTCCATCAGCGTCCTCTTCACTCTCTTCTCCTCTGCCATCATGTCCATAGAGGCTGCTGACTGCTGGGCCTGAAAACCTCTTCTTCTTCTTCTTCTTCTTCCTCTTCTTCTTCTTCTTCTTCTTCTTCTTCTTTTGCTTCTTCTTCCCTGTGCTCTGAGGTCACAGTCTGGGCAGCCCGGCTAACAGACTGAGCTAACATTAGCTAACAAACAGGAATGCATCGTGCTTCATATCAAAGTAAGCGCACATTCAGAAAAATCCAAAATGTTTTCCTGAAGAAGACGACGATGAGGACGCCCGTAAGAACTTTGACCCTCAGAGCTTTTCCTTCATTTCTATCCCTGACCCAAAACAGATGGATCCCAACGTGAAGAAGCTTCTTGCGATTGCTACTCGAAAGTAAAATGTTTACGCTCCATGGTAAACAAGGTTTTTCTTCCCATCTTCCCGTGGACGTCTTCCGGTGGGCGTCTTCCTGTGGACGTCTTCCGGTGGGCGTCTTCCGGTGGGCGTCTTCTGGTGGACGTCTTCCGGTGGACGTCTTTCTGTGGACGTCTTCCCGTGGACGTCTTTCGGTGGACGTCTTCCCGTGGGCGTCTTCCTGTGGACGTCTTTCTGTGGGCGTCTTCCCGTGGACGTCTTTCTGTGGACGTCTTCCCGTGGATGTCTTCCCGTGGACGTCTTTCTGTGGACGTCTTCCCGTGGGCGTCTTCCTGTGGACGTCTTTCTGTGGGCGTCTTCCCGTGGACGTCTTCCCGTGGACGTCTTTCTGCGGGCGTCTTCCGGATGCATGATGTGGGGCTCTGTTTTCTAAAAGTTGGATCTGGCTCATCTTCTCTTCCCTCCACTGAAATGAAGTGAAAGACTTCTGGTTGCCGCGGCACCTGATCCTGTCTGAACCCTGAACGCAGCTCAACTCATAAGATATTCATAAAACTTTGTATTTGTTGCATTGTTGTTGTGCTGCTGGACTAAACTGTAGGCTGCATTATGCTTTTAGTTTTAGTGTCGTATTTATCTGTCCGGGGTTTGGTTGAAACGTGTCTTTGTTTCTTTCTTCATGTTGTTGGTTGTGAATCACTTTAAACAATCCGTGCACTAACTGCTGATGATGAATGGAACTTCTCCAGGAGAGGTTAGAGGTCAGCCGGTATAAATCCATCCTCACTCTCGATGCAGATGAAACATCCTCCTCCTCTTCCTCCCGGTGTGAAACATCCTCTCTTTGTGTCTCTTTGTCTCTCATGTCGTCTCTCATGTGCCGATGCAAACCACTCAAAGCTCTGGCCCAGATTAAAGGAGGAGGCCTTTATTTTTAGACGGCCATGTTTAATGAATGACCTTGCCTTGAGTCTCCGGCTCGTCGTGTGCGAGTAGAGAAGGAGAGGTCCGCTCTGCTCTCACGCCATCCGTCACCTCTGGATTAGGTTAACACGTTAAGATGCTGCTGACAGCTGATCAACGTTATTTATATGTTACGTTACGTTCTGTATACGTTAAAGTTCAAGTGTTTCCAACATGCTCACTCGCACTGCAAGATTACACATTTCAGATTAGTTTGTTAATCCAGAGACAGTCTGCGGGGACGTCACAGAGACTACGTCCAGGTTTTAGACAGTCTGCGGGGACGTCACAGAGACTACGTCCAGGTTTTGGATATAACATGTTAATCTGAACCATGCTAGCAGTTTCCCCCTGTTTCCAGTCTTTATGCTAAGCTAAACTGACAGAGTTCCTGTAGTCTGTGTTTAGAGGGAGTCTCTCCTCCTCTTCCTCCTTCCCTCTGTATCCATCCACAAAGTTTGCTCTTCCCTCCCCCTCCTCACCTCCTCACCTCCTCCTCAGCTCCTCCCCTTGTAGGTGAGCTGCTCATCACATGGTTCACATTTGCAGCTCTTTGAGACGCCATTTTGGAAGAAAGTTTAGAATTAGTCGACCTGAGGAGGAGGAGGGAGGAGAGGAGAGGGAGGAGAGGAGAGGAGAGGAGGAGGGAGGAGAGGAGAGGAGGAGGGAGGAGGGAGGGAGGAGAGGAGAGGAGGAGGGAGGGAGGAGTAATAAAGAGGAAGTAGGAGAAAAAGAGAGGAGGGATTTACACTGAGCGAAGTTTGACACGAATGCACAACGCAGGCTCTGCTGGGAATAACACACACACACACACACACACACACACACAGTGTGCGTGCCAGTGCGGGATAAATCAGTGTGTGCTTGGCACGGCTTGAGTTGAGGTGTGCCACTTTGGGCTGGACTTTGAAGTTTTGTTTATTCCTGGACGGAGCTGCTCGTCTCCCTCCTCCAGCTCCAGCGGCGTCAGCTCATGCCTGCCCCGCCTGGCGCTCAGCCTGCGCGGACACAGAGAGTTATTCTACCCGGGAGTTCACACGGAAGGTCCCGCTGGGTGAGAGCGAGAGCACGCCGGGGCAGGGAGTCTCTGTGGCGGGGACAGCTACATCACGGAGAGTCGGTTAACGGACGGAGCTCCTGTGGTTACTTTGAAGCGGGACTTGTGCCTGTTTTTACCCGCCTCCCTGCGCTGTTGTTTCCCCCTGACAGTCGGTCCGGCTCGGAGGAACTTGGTGTCGTCGTGGAGGGATCTGTCCCCCTGACAGCGAGCTTCACCCGGCGGAATAATCAACACAAGCCGCCCTGCACTGTGAGGAGTGTATGTGGCTAACTCAGAAGTAGCTCCGAGCCGAGCCGAGCCAGACCGAACCAGACCGGGCCAGACCGAACCAGACCGGGCCAGACCGAACCATGCCAGTGAGGAAGAAAGGTAAGCTCCCACTGACTAGCACGCTAGCCGTTAGCCTGTTTGGAAAGTCAAACTGTGTCGACGAACAAACACTTTAACACACACACTTTAACACACACACTTTAACACACACACTTTAACACACATCTAACTCGACGTGGACACAGCTCACGCGGCTCATGAAGGCCTAACCGAGCCGTGCCGAGCCGTGCCACTCAGGTAAAAGTGAGTTTAAAGTAGGGCTAGCCGGTTAGCCGCCGCTGCTAACCAAGTTGTATATGGGGCAGCTCGCCTGGAGGAACTAAAAATAAACCAGTATATAAACTAATATATAAACTAATATATAAACCAGTATATAAACTAATATATAAACTAATATATAAACTAATATATAAACTAATATATAAACCAGTATATAAACTAATATATAAACTAATATATGAACTAATATATAAACTAATATATAAACCAGTATATAAACTAATATATAAACTAATATATGAACTAATATATAAACTAATATATAAACCAGTATATAAACTAATATATAAACTAATATATGAACTAATATATAAACTAATATATAAACCAGTATATAAACTAATATATAAACTAATATATGAACTAATATATAAACTAATATATAAACCAGTATATAAACTAATATATAAACTAATATAT
>NC_040012.1:1249117-1256063 GCF_000972845.2 Larimichthys crocea
ATATTCACACGGCTGCAGATATACATATATACATATATAAATACATATCAATATATAAATATATAAATATATCAGTGTACTTTAAATATGTTTCAGTTTGACAGACTGTCTAAAACCTGGACGTAGTCTCAACAACAAAAATAATTTTAATTATTTTTCTGCTCATTGTAATCCTTTAGAGAAGATTTGAATAATTGTTTTTAATAAATCAGTAAACTGCGTGAAGACGTCACTCTGGGTTCTGTAAAGTTATTTCTCACAGGTTCTGATTTCTAACGGATAGTTAGCCTTAAATTCATTGTTTTGTCCTTTTCCAGGACCTTGAAAAGTCTTGTAAAAGTCATCTGTTAGTTTACATCATATATTAAAGCATCACGCTCGGTGCAGCTCAGCGTTTGAGGGATTATTGCGGCCGTGAAGCAGCTGTTCATTCAGGCTGAGCTGAAGCTGTCGTCGTGTCTCAGATTAGTTTTCATTAGTCGTCGAGGCCCAGTATGAACCGGCGGCGTCGACCCGCTCGCCTCTGCCGTATCCTCGCCTCGCCTCACCTCTACTGCTTCCTCTTCCTGTCGCCCAGATGCACAGCGAGCTCTGCTGCTGCTCGAGGAGTACCGGGCCAAGCTGCAGCACGCCGAGGACCGGCAGCTCCGACACTCCATCCAGAGGGTCATCGACATCTTCCAGAGCAACCTCTTCCAGGCTCTCATAGGTAACACACAAAACACACACACCCTGGAAAGATCCTGTGCAGATTTCAAGGCATGGGAAGTCATTGAAAAGTCCTGGAAGTTTGATAAGGTCCTGAATCAAGACCACAGATTGATTTTAGAGACAGAAACACTTTTCTTTGACACAGCCAGAGCGTCTCTGATGACAGCGTCAGATACAAAGACAGTCCAGACGGTTTCTGTCCACCATATTGATCTTCTTCACGCAGGATGTCTCTGTTTCTTGTGTCAGTTGATCTTCACACTCCTAACGAGGTGTAAACCACTGACTGAATTCATTATTGATGGTCAGATGTCCCTTGTGAAATGTTAGTAAACTGATCTGTGAACAGCTCTGGTCCACCTCTCGTGACCTCGGCACGTGTTGTAGGTCTGCAGGAAAGAGTCGGCCATCTCGGCATCTTGCAGATTCTCCCGCTTGTTTGACGTCACAGCGTGGCGAGAGGTCGTAAAGTTTTATCGGCATGTCGTGCGACTGTCTGGGAGTCTGAGAGTTACAGAGCGCACACACAACACGAAACATCTGGAGACAGGAGAGGTCAGAGGTCAGGACGGGTTTGTTCACTGATGATGATGATGTCTCCATTTATTCAGACAGAGTAACTTTGACTTTGACTGGATAGTCACGGCACAGTGTCGATGTCCCGATCCTTCATCATCTTCATGTTTGCTTCTTAAAGCTGGACAAAGTCTTTCTGTCTGCAGTGTCAGTCTGTCCACACCAACAGTCTGAAAGTTCTTCATCCACGTCCTCGATGGAGCGTTCAGACTCTTGAAGTGTGACAGGAGTTATTGTCATTAATTAATATACTGAAGTCATTTAAACTGAATAAATCGTCTGTATTTGTGTTGTCCTCACTGACCGCTGGTTACATCACATTCGTTTGACTGCTGGAAGACGAAATCATGACGACGATTAATATTCGATTGATTCTGGTTTGTTGAACACCACATGTAGTGACCACACTGTAATTAATGCGGACTAATTACAACTCTTTGATGTGGTCCATCGCTGGCAGACAGACAGACACTTCCTGCTGGTTGCTGATTGGTTACTGTGTCTTTATTTAAGAAAGTGTAACCTTTTTGATTTGTCAGTTTCTTTGTTGCCACGTATCGATTAACGAGCTCCTGGTCTGCAGATATTGATGCACAGATGTATTTTCTCTGTTCTGATGTTGTGGGCTGACTTCATGTTCCTACAGAAAGTAGTGACAGTCAGTGAACTTGTTCTTTGTGAGTCGCTCTGCAGGTTTCCAGCAGCCGTTGTTTAGATGAAAGCACCGCGCCGCCAGCTAACGGGACCAGAGTAAACTGAGACGCTGCTGCAGGGTTAACGGACGGCGAGCAGCAGGAATGTAGTCTGATGTCTTTGAGTTTCCCAAGACTGCCTGACTTGTTTCAGCTGTCTGAATGTGAACCTGTAGCTCAGTTTTATACCCGTTTATGACGGACGTCACAGAGACTACGTCCAGGTTTTAGACAGTCTGTGGGGACGTCACGGAGACTACGTCCAGGTTTTAGACAGTCTGTGGGGACGTCACAGAGACTACGTCCAGGTTTTAGACAGTCTGCGGGGACGTCACGGAGACTACCGTCAGTTTTAGACAGTCTGTGGGGACGTCAAGAGACTACGTCCAGGTTTTAGACAGTCTGCGGGGACGTCTCGGAGACTACGTCCGGTTTTAGCCAGTCTGCGGGGCGGATGTCACGGAGACTACGTCCAGGTTTTAGACAGTCTGCGGGGACGTCACGGAGGACTACGTCCAGGTTTTAGACAGTCTGTCGACGGAGACTACGTCCAGGTTTTAGACAGTCTGCGGGATGACGCCGCTGCAGAGAAAATTGAACTTTTGTGATGGTTCTTTATAGTTTTGTCAGGATGAGTTGATTTCTTCTGCAGCTCAATAAGATGTTTTGATTTCAAATATGAAATAGATGAAACTGATCTGTGAGGCCTGACCGGCAGAGACAGATCAAACATCCAGTGCACAGTGCACTGCGTAAACAATGTATCACCAGATTTGTTACGTCATGTAATCACTTATCCTGGCCGTGTGTCATCGCGTCACTCAATGAAATATTTATGGAGCTGTGTCATCACCTCACAGAGACTCTGTGTACTCCCTGCTTAACAGTCAGCTGGAACTTGCCACACAAACTCACATTGATGTCTTTAAATATGTCTGTCTGCTTCAGGAGGGAAAATGTTTTGTAAACCAGACCAATCCTGCAAACATCCAGTTCAGGTCCTCCTCCTCCTCTCACAGCATCTTCATCACTAATAGATGAGTGGAGATATCAGTGAGATCTCCGTGGCCTGTTTCCTTCCCTCTTCATCTTCATCCAGTTTGGTCGTTCTGCTGCTTCAAACGCAGTCAACAAAAAGTCCTCACATCAGTCTTCCTGAGGGACAGTGCCAACGATCACGTTAAAGGTTTTGTTACTTTGATTTAAAAATAGCGCGCCAACAACTTTGTTGACAGCCGATCATCATCCAGTCCCCAGCAGCAGCTGTATCATGCCTAGTCCAGCAGCCGTCAGCCCAGCTCGGCGTCTGTCTTTCAGCCTTTTATTTTTTCACCAAGCTCTCACAACCCACTAAAAGTCAGTCCCACATTACTCTTGTCCGGCGGCTTCTGCTCGCCTCACCTCTCCTTTCTCTTCTTTAGCTTCCTCCGTCAGCGTCCTCTTCACTCTCTGCCTCCTCTGCCATCATGTCCATAGAGGGCTGCTGAGGCCCAGCTCCTGTTCTTGCACGACACCAGGTCTGCTCCCTCTCAGCATTCCGTAAGGTCACCTGTGGGTCACCTGTGGGTCGTTAAGGTCACCGTGTGGGGAGGACATCAGAGGGAAAACCAGAAAAACTTCCTCCATAAACCTATGATCCAGTTTCAGCAGAATCAGTGAAATAGTTGCTGCTGTGTGACTTAGTGCCGTAAAGCGTTACGTACTTCTCCCGACCCGGAGCCCAAAGTTACATAGTGTGAGAACAGACGTACGAATGACAGAGACACCGTTCAGCTGATCACAGGTCAGTGTGGATCAAACAAACATAAAAACTCAAAGAAGGTCTTCAGTTCAGTTTATCTTCGACCTTCAGATATTAAATCACATTAAAGACTCTGATCATATTAACCAGTTAGACCGACACAGGAGCTTCTGCTGTACAGTCTAATAAAGACCACACCTATTTAGACTGCTGCTATCAGAGCCGTGTGGAAAACACACAACGTCCGGGATAACACACACACACACACACACACACACACACACACACACACACACACACACACACACACAGTGTGTGTAAAGGTCAACAGCGTAGATCAAACGTTGGAACATGGACTCTTTGTTTTTAGTCGGCTAACAGTTTCCACCTGCTGCCAGTGTTTGTGCTAAGCTAAGCTAAACATGTCCACGTCAAGGCGGAACAAGTTCAGTGAGCCGGCGTCTGGAAGTAAAGGTCTTTACCTGTGTCTGAACAAAGAAAGAAAGACTTAATGAATGACCTGAGCTGCTCCTGAATGTGTAACATCAGTTTAATGTTTTCATGATTTTGATTCAATCTGATTTAAATATAAAACAGAACAAATAAAAACATGTTTGTCTGCAGGTAAATAAACAAATCTCTGAGATCTGTACTGAGCATGTGCAGCTCTGCTTCATCATCAGTGTGTTTGAGTCTTCACCTTTCTGCTGTCGTAAGTGTTTACGTCTCCGTAAACAGTGATCACGTCAAATAATCAGTGATTGCAGCCCTCGAGCCTTGATGTCATGAATCCTAAACAGAGCAGACACTCTGCAGTTCATAGAGTAACGTCCAAATCATTCAGGCTGAAAACTAACTGTTGATTTATTAAATTGAAAAGATTCAATTGATGCCATCTGTTTGTCTGAGAGGAATCAGGCCAGCCTGAGCTCAAAGAACCAGAAGAGGAACTGAAGCGCACAGCTCGGCTTGTAAATCAGCCTCGGTGCTGGGCTGGGATTATGAACCTGGTGTAATCGTCGTGTCCACAGAGGGATTACATGCTGCTCGGCCTGCTGCAGACATCTCTTTTTGGGGGTTTGGCAGATTGGAAACTATTTTTCATTAGAGATGCTGAGACGTCAGGGTGAGCGTGACAAACACACCCAATGTTAGTTTATCGTCCTGTAATAGAATCATGACGTGATTCTGCTTTTACATTAACAAACAAAATATGTTCAACATCAGTTTACACTAGAAACTCTTTAACTCCTGTTGACCCACTCTGACCTGTGATCAGCTGAACGGTGTCTCTGTCATTCGTACGTCTGTTCTCACACTATGTAACTTTGGGCTCCGGGTCGGGAGAAGTACGTAACGCTTTACGGCACTAAGTCACACAGCAGCAACTATTTCACTGATTCTGGTGAAACTGGATCATATTTTATGGAGGAAATGTTTTCTGGTTTTCCCTCTGATGTCCTCCGGCTGCTCCGCCTCAACAACCATCCACAACATGTGACCTGAACGACCCACAGGTGTCCATAACGACCCACAGGTGACCATAACGACCCACAGGTGTCCATAACGACCCACAGGTGTCCATAACGACCCACAGGTGACCATAACGACCCCACAGGTGACCATAACGACCCACAGGTGACCATAACGACCCACAGGTGTCCATAACGACCCGCCTCCGCCTCAGGGGGATGCTGACGCGGAGCGGAGCCAGTGTCGTGCCAGAATCTGAGCTGGGCAAGCGGGCAATGTAACATAATGTAATCAGAACAAATACTCAAGTTTAATTAGATTTATACGAGATGTTTCTTCAGTTTGTAGTTATGACATTTATCGATCACTGCTCATAACTTCTTCTGCCATACAGAATGATGTGACCACCGTCAACAAAACACTTGATTAACTAATTAAAAAACGAGACTTTCACTGCCTGGGAGTACCTCCCAGCTTGGCTGCTGTATTATGATCCTCTGTGGTTACTGCAGCGCTGCTGTCAAACACAAACCTCTAAGTCTGGAAACAGATCGCTGGTTTCACTGTAAAATGATCTCTTAACGGTCTCCCACAATTCCACAGAGGTCCCTTTTTATTGGACATCAATACGGCGCTGTGTTTAAGGTCATCCCCCGAGGACGCTCGGGCTGACAGCAGAGAAACCTGCCCTGCCACAACCACTGCTCAGCCTTTAGTTTCTGTACAGTAACGTGAGACACAGAAGCTGTTTGAGGAGCTCTGACGGGTTTCCTTTAATTGAGTATTTCAGCGTTAATCGTGGGCAGAAATTCAAAGTTTGCTGCTCAGGTCAATAAATAAACTTTGTAAATGCTCGCACAGCTTCACGACGATTGTCCACATGTCCGTGAAATAAGACCAGTCATCAGGAATCTGCAGGGAGGAGTGTGAAGGGTCTTTATTTCACACCTTACAGACCAACTCTTCACGCCTGGACTGACCTTCACCTCCCTGTAATCTATTTACATGGACACTGCTTCAGACTTCTTCAGTAAGAAGACCAAGAGTTTACTCTGTGGCACACTCAGACCATTGACAGTTTAATCAGTGGACAGAGCTTCAAGGTTTGGCTACCTCGTCAGAGTCGAGTCCGTCTAACTCGACGCACAAAGCTCAGATCAAACTGTCAAACGAGCTGATCAGATAGTTGGCATGTTTGATGCTTTAAGGTAAATGCCTCCAGCCTGACACTGAAACCTCTTCAGATCCAGAACATGGAGGCTCACCTGCTCCTCGATCATGGAGCTCCTCTGTCGACCTGCAGCAGCCACGTTAAACTCAGATCTCTGACACTGACTACAAAGCAGTCTGCAGTCCTTGATCGTCCTCACACAGACAGATGTTACCTCCTCCTGGCTCTGCCACCTGTCCTCTCAGGACAGTCCAAACTTTTCTGTCTGTTGTTCCCCGTTGGTGGAACGTCCTACCAGTTCCTACAGATCAGGGGCGTCCCTCTCTACCTTCACAGACCTCCTGAAGACCTCCAGCTCTGCAGAGAGGACCTCCTCTACAACACTACCAACAGCTGGACATGACACATCTGTCCTCTACAGCTGGACATGACACATCTGTCCTCTACGGCTGGACATGACACATCTGTCCTCTACAGCTGGACATGACACATCTGTCCCTCTACAGCTGGACATGGTACATCTGTCCTCTACAGCTGGACATGACACATCTGTCCTCTACAGCTGGACATGACACATCTGTC
>NC_040012.1:1258203-1298203 GCF_000972845.2 Larimichthys crocea
TGATCAGATTTTAAAGCCGGTACCTGATCACATTTTAAAGGCGGTACATGATCACATTTTAAAGCCGGTACATGATCACATTTTAAAGCCGGTACCTGATCACATTTTAAAGGCGGTACATGATCAGATTTTAAAGCCGGTACCTGATCACATTTTAAAGCCGGTACATGATCACATTTTAAAGCCGGTACCTGATCACATTTTAAAGGCGGTACCTGATCAGATTTTAAAGCCGGTACCTGATCACATTTTAAAGCCGGTACATGATCAGATTTTAAAGCCGGTACATGATCACATTTTAAAGCCGGTACCTGATCAGATTTTAAAGGCCAGTAGCTGCAGCGACTGTCGTTAGTGACGAGCTGTTGAAGCGATGGTTTATTGAAAACATCTGTGCCATCCAGCGGTCAGCTGCCATGGCGAGCCAAAGAAAGCCTCGGTTATTTTAGACCAGCGCTCTGTGGAAGCTCTCCTCCAAAAATAAAAGCTGGATGTGACCACAGGGCCTGCAGGCTTTTTATAATGTCGGCCTCACGGAGAGCCACGGCCGTCTTTACTGCTCATAATATCAATCACACCATCAGTCAGACAGCATGAAGTGACCTCTGCTCAGCTTTATGCCTCTGTATACACAATGAGCGGATGTTTGTATATATCAATGAAAACTACAACAAAAACTAAATGTGCACTGTCAGAATAAATACTTTATTTCTTCTGTTGGTGTTTTCACACGTGTCGGACGGAGGTCGATGAAGCTCGACAGAAAGTCACAGATTCACACGGTGTTAAAACGTTTTTGTTCTTTAAGATCAAATGATTGATAGATGATGATTGACAGCTGGTTGTCTTTTTGTTGATAGACTAATCGTTAAATCGTCTCGTTTAGTCTCGACTGTCTTTAGTTTTGACTTCTTTGAGCCTCGGACATGAGACTTCACAGTTTCATGTAATAAGTCATAACATCCTCAGTGTCTCATCTAGTCCTCAGATCTTTGAATAAATACAAACGAGTTAAAGGATCTTTAGAAAGAAGTCCAGGTTGTCTCATTTCTAGGAACCGAGTTATTTTCAGGTTTGTTTGCGGTGCCGGTCGGAGCTGTCCGTCGGTGCTGAAGTTTCCTGATGACACGCAGGTCGAGTCCTCCTGCTGTTGTTGTTTCTGTTTCTGCTCTCGCCGCTACGCGACAACGTAACCTGATCTCAGCACTGACTCCACTCAGGACGGCGTCTGTCTGATCCGTCTGTCCTCAGTCATGGTCCAAAACAACCGACCCACGACGTCTGTCATCGAAACGTCTCTTCAGGCTTTACACACTCAAATTTAACTTTAAACTTCTTTGACATATTTTTACACTGAAAGTACACACTGTCACTCTGTAAACTTTATTATTCTTAATTATTAATAATATATCACAGCTTTCATTTGCTCGTTTTCTTTTGATTTGTGACTCGAGCCTCACGTGAGAGAGTATTTGTTGATGACAAACTTAAATGTTTGCATTTGAAGGAAAAATCCTTGAGAGTGCTTGAATGTAAATGTACTTTATTTATACAGCCCTTTACAACAGGCCTTTCGGTGTACCAAAGTGCTTTACAGTAGACAATAAATAACGAGAACAATAGGTAAAAAACAAACAAAATAAAAACAATAAAATGCAACAAAATCGAATAAGAAATGATAAAAGTGTCATCATACTACTGGGTGTTAAAAGCCATCCTAAATAAGTGGGTTTTTAGCTTGGATTTAAAAAGGCCCAGGTCAGAAACGAGACGCATCTCGACGGGGAGCTTATTCCAGAGCCTGGGGGCGGCAACGGAAAACGCTCGGTCACCCCAGTGTTTATATTTTGACCTGGGCACTTCCAGCGACAGTTGATCTTTAGACCTCAGCGCTCTAGCAGGATTGCGGACAGTTAAAAGCTCAGATAAATACGAAGGGGCGAGGCCGTTAAGAGCTTTAAAAACAAATGTTAAAAGTTTAAAATCAATTCTATAAAGGACAGGAAGCCAATGAAGGGATTTAAGAACAGGAGTGATATGCACACGTTTGCTGGTGTTAGTTAAAAGACGGGCAGCAGCGTTTTGCATGACTTGAAGTCGACTGAGGGATGACTGGGAGACGCCAACATAAAGTGCATTACAATAATCTAACCTAGAGCTTATTAAAGCATGGATGGCTTTCTCTAGGTCGTGACGGCTTAAAAACATTTTTACTGGCCAGGAGACGCAACTGGAAGAAACTAGTCCTGACAACGTTGTTGATGTGTTTGTCAAACCTGAGGTGACTGTCGAAGGTCACTCCCAGGTTTCTGACGGTTGAATTCAGTCATTGAAAATCCCTTGAATTTACCATTGCAGTGTTTTTTTTGTTTTGTTTTCAGTTTGATTATAAAGCCTGTGTCTCATCTTCTGTCCTCTGTCGTCTCAGATATCCAGGAATTTTACGAAGTGACCTTATTGGACAACCAGAGATGGGTGGAGACGTCCAAGGCGGCGGACCCCATGGCGCCCGTCAACCTGTGGGACTTTTCCAGCCTTCAAAGCACAACGGTGACCTCGGACACTCTGCCCAGCCTTAGCACCAGCATCGAGGTAAGACCAGTGACCGGTCATGAACCCGTCAGTACTCTGTCAGTCAGCAGTCACGGTTCAGATGTCAGCCTAAAGACTGCTGTGGCTCAAGAAGTGGAAGTTACCTCTGATGGCTTCAGTCTTTGGTCTTCAGTCTTCAGTCTTTGGTCTTCGGTCTTTGGTCGTTCATGTCGAGTTTCTTGGTAACAAACATTAAAATCGGTTCACACCTTTCCAAACATGATGAGTCTCCTGTGTGAGTCCATCGTGCACACGTTATGATTATTATATTTAATGTTCAGCCTGATGGTGTCGCTCCATCGTCTGTCTGTTGAAGGTGCTGCCTCGTCTGTCTGATCGTGTTCATTGTTGTTTGTGTGTTGGAGTTAAAACGTGACGGATTATTGAAGGCTGGATTTTTTTTTTTCATATTTTTAAATTTCAAACTAACTCAACATTTACGAGACTTGAGGATTTTATCAGCTGTGGTTCATTAACAGAAATTCAGCCTGAGTCAGCGAAAACCACAGAACCAAAATATTTACTTTCTGCTGAGTCAGCAGCTCTAAATTTCAGTTTGGGTCATGAATCTCCTCGGGGGGAACCAACGGCATCGAGCTGTCCACACATTTTTGGCCATGTTGATGGCAGACGAACTCAAACGTCACAAATTAAAGAAGAAGAAATGACTGTGTGTGTGTGTGTGTGTGTGTGTGTGTGTGTGTGTGTGTGGTAGTAAAACAAGTTGTACTTTTCAGGGACCTAGGCTAACAGTTTCCCCCTGCCTCCAGTGTTTGTGCTAAGCTAGGCTAATCACGTTGAATGTTCCTTTTTATAAAAGTTTTCACACCATGTTGAAGTGCATGATGGGTAAAGACGACCATTTGTTGCGATCCCGGCATGAGCTCCGTGTTCATGAGGAGGAGGAGGAGCCTCAGGTGAGGATCACAGGTGACCTGTTTTACCTGCGACGTGCCAGATGAGTGGAGTTCATCCTCAGTCTCTGAAGACTCAGTCACTCATGCAGAGATGCATGTTCCCCACAGGATGAACCCCGGAAGGAAGGAAGACTTTTATTAAACTGGTGTTTACAAGTAGAGACTCAGTGATTAATTAGATGCTCGTTAACTCGTCAGTTAACAGACGCAACAAAACAAAAACGATAAAACGCTGAAGACGTCGCATCACACACGTACATATCTAAGTACAGGAGGAAGTGGACTGAGGCGTGCTCAGCTGTGATTGGAGCACAGAGCCAAAAAAGGGGCGGGTTTGTGTTTTACACTGTTCTCTCTGGTGACTAACTCCCCCCGTCTGGCACTGAAACAGGCTCGAAACAAACCTACAGATCCAGTTTGGCCCAGCTGTGTTTGTTTGCATTGAACTCCTTCTTTCTCTTTCCTCTTTCTCTGATCGTAAACTCACGTCGTCGCTCGTAGGACTCTCCCCTCCTAAACGAAATCCTGCACGCATTGGCGCAGGCCAAACGCCCGCCCGGACTTGACGGACAAGTAAGTACTGGACGCCTGTTGCTGTTGGTGGGAGAGAGTGTTGGTGTCGTCCACCTTCGCCGCATGTCCCATCCAGTCCTCATGTGCTTGGGACCATCGGAGCAGGGCGGGCGGGGGTTCTGGGTACAGGGTCAGGTTCGCCCAGATGGCCTCAAGGTGTCGCTGTAGTTTACATTGACATGAATGTGGAGGGTCCAGAGAAGACTGTACGTGTCTTTCTGAAGTAAAACTTGGAGTACTTGCTGTTACAAAGCAGCTCAGTGCAGACAGGTGTGACTTGTCTGTGCACCAGATGTGCTTCAGGTTAATCTGACTTAACTTTAACAGCGAGTGTCTGATGATGTGTTTGCTAAAGAATCGTCTCAGCAGGACTTCCTCGCTGGTTTCATGTTAATAAAAGAACTCTGCCTGCAGCGACATGTTGAGGTAGTTTGTGCTGGGTTCAGGGCTCATGGTTCATTGTGCTTCATTCATTTTGGTTCATGCTGTCGGGTCTGAACAGTACACCTCCTGTCAGAGCTGACACAGCAGAGTCAACACTGTGTAACTTTGTTCAGTTGTACTCGAGTATTTGTTCTGATTACATTACTTCTGATCAAAAACGAGAGTTGACAACTTTGCTAACAGCCAATCATCATCCAGGTCCAGCAGCAGTCAGCCCAGCTCGGCGTCTGTCTTTCAGCCTTTTATTTCACCAAGCTCTCACCAACCACTAAAAGTCAGTCCCACATTTACTCTTGTCCGGCGGCTTCTTGCTCGCTCACTCTCTCCTTTTCTCTTCTTAGCTTCCTCCGTCAGCGTCCTCTTCACTCTCTTCTCCTCTGCCATCATGTCCATAGAGGCTGCTGAGCCTGGTTACAGTGCCGACTCTCCAAGCTCCGGTACAAATCTCCCTTGCTAACAGACAGTGTTCAACATGAGCTAATGTTAGCTTAGATATCTGCTAATGTTATCACAAATAATGTCCGCTACATTGTCATATTGTAGTTTTAACTGACGTATCAGTTTTCCTGTCTTGTGTGGATAACATCATCCAGACTCTTGGACTTATCTGGCTGTAGATTTTCTGTCCGGTCGTTGCGAGGCAGTTGGATACATGCAGTGCCGCTGATTAGCTTCAGCTTGATGCTCGCTAATGTTATTGCGAGCAAAACAATGAGTGGATACGTTATTTGTAGTGACCAAATGAGTTCAACGGCTTACGTGATCCATGACATTAACTTTTTGTACAGCCAGGCTCTGGTTCTGGCACGACACCAGCTCCACTCCCTGCCAACATTCCCCCATCAGTGCCCTGGGCCTGTAAACCTCTTCTTCTTCTTCCCGGTGGTCCAAAATGCCTGTGGTACAAACACGAACACTCCCCTGATGCTCTGAGCTCACAGTCCAGGCAGCCCGGCTAACAGACTGAGCTAACATGAGCTAACAGCAGCTACAGCTGGCAGCAGTTTACTTCACTGTCCATCAGGACACTGTAGTTTAGAGTGCCTCGCCTTTTGTGGACTAAACTTTGAGGGCTCACTTGGAGAGACTTGGCTGTGCTGGTGTTCAGGAGCTGTACTGGTGTTCACGACCTTCATGGTGGTGGTTCGTGTGGATTTGAGTTCTGGTTTGTGTGCAGGTCTTCGGTCATATTTGGACTGCTCGGGTTCTTGTTTGTGTTTTCATGTCCTGCTTTAAAAGACATCATCCCATCTGTTTAAGCATGTTTAAAGCTGTTTAAGCAGAAATGTGTTAAGACGATCTGAGTGGGCGCACCATGTTTAATGTTTAATAACTTGTGTGTTCATGTAAATGATCTGTGTGAAGCTGAAACAAACGTCGTCCACCTCTTGCAGCTCGCTTTGCTGTGATGTCTGCGGACGGGTGAAAGCAGCTCACAGTAACATCTGAGGACAGAGCAGTGAAACACACTCAACTGCTCCAGCAGTCCAATGCATCTATTTAAACACCACACACTCATTACAAAACCCCTTCTTTTTCACTTTTTATTGTAAGTAAAAGTCAGATTTATGAGGCTCTACAACATGTCACAAATATGAAGAACAGGACTCATATTCAGAGCGCTGAGGCTTAGCGAGGCAGGAAGTGGTCAGCACCAGACAAGCAGTCCAACTCGACAAAACTAAGGATGCACAAATGAAGACAAACTGAACCCAAACAGACTAAATTCACGAGTGAAGGCAGAATAATGAGACACAGCTGAACTCATCAGGTGGAACAGAAAAAACTGTTGGGGAAACAACGGCAGGAGGTAAAGTTACAGACACAGGGATTACAAAATAAAACAGGAATCACTAAACCATGACAGAGTGTGGCAGAGATGTTATGTTATATCTGTAACGTTTGAAAGCTCTGTGCATTCAGGACTGCCTGATCTGATTGATGTCATTTGACAAACTATAAATAAAATATTAACACCCTGCTCTGAACCTATGCTATCAAAACTACAGCTACTACATTTACAAATATAAATGTCCAGGCTGCAGAGAGGAGACAATCATTGTCATTTAAAACTCTAAACTGTGTAAATAAATGTAGAGTGTGTCTGACAGACATGATTACTGACACTGCAGCGGCACAGAGACTTCAACAGCTTGAGGTTGCCGAGCAACCAGGGTCAGCTGCAGGTCAGAGCAATTAACTGCAGCTGTGCTCTGTCTGTGTGTGAGTGACTGCTGAGAGACACAGAAAATCTCTAAATGAAGCCCCTCCAACTAGTGGACACTAATGCCAAACGGTAGGTGGTATCAAAAAGCCCAAATGACCGTGAGCATCCTCATCTTGTCGACCATGTGAATGCTGAATTTCAGTGTGTGAAGTTAAAAAATGTGACCTGGGGAGAGAGAGAAAGAACAGGTGCCCCGTGCTCCTTTGGGAAATTTCTCCTCTCCAGTTTACATGGGAGTAGATGGGGCTGTCGGTGGGTGATCCTGGAGCATCAGTGCGTCTCCCGCCAAAACTATAAGTCTGACAGCTTCAGCAGTGATATCGCTGCGTAGCCCACGAATTTTCCTACGTTTCTATGTAGAAATTATTTCTGTAGAGTGACATTTGTGGCCACGAGAGCCGTTTGCAAATGTATTTTTTGACAAATGTTTCTCTCCCTCTCCACTCTAGCTCTGGAACATTCTACCAATACACACCCATTGTAAACTTTGTCGTGGTTTTTGGTGATTTTTGGCAAAACCGTTTGGTGAAACTCTTAGAAAAGTCACAGCTCACCATTCCCGAACGAGCCGGTCGTTTTGATACCTTTTTTGTGTTTGTATGGGGATAGTGAATAGTGGCCTTGCAGGCACACTCAATAAAGGAGTGTCATCACGTCCATATATGGTTTCCACTCACGTGTCTGCACGCTGATCATGTTCACGAGCTGCAGAGAGGTCCTTTAAGTACAAGTACAGATCCTACACTGTAAAAAATACTGTCAAAGTATAATCAGTAAAATGTATTAAAGCAGCAAACTGTGACTGGTGTTCTGTTCTCTGATCTCATTGATGACTGTGACTTGAGTTGTTGAGGTGGAGCTCAGTTTGAGCCGACAATCAGTGTGCTCATCATGAATGATGAATTAAGTCCTTTTTTAATTTTATTTTATTGTCGTAGCAGCAGCTGATCTCACTGCCTAGTCCAGCAGCAGTCAGCCCAGCTCGGCGTCTGTCTTTCAGCCTTTTATTTCACCAAGCTCTCACCAACCACTAAAAGTCAGTCCCACATTTACTCTTGTCCGGCGGCTTCTTGCTCGCTCACTCTCTCCTTTTCTCTTCTTAGCTTCCTCCGTCAGCGTCCTCTTCACTCTCTTCTCCTCTGCCATCATGTCCATAGAGGCTGCTGAGCCTGGTTACCTCCTCTTCTTCTTCCTGGTCGTCCATTCAGCAGCTAACAAACTGAGTTAACATGAGCTAACAGAAGCTAACAGACTGATCTAACAGAAGCTAGCAAACTGAGCTAACATGAGCTAACAGCAGCTAACAAACTGAGCTAACATGAGTTAACAGAAGTTAACAGACTGATCTAACATGAGCTAACAGCAGCTAACAAACTGAGCTAACAGCAGCTAACAAACTGAGCTAACAGCAGCTAACAAACTGAGCTAACAGCAGCTAACAAACTGAGCTAACATGAGCTAACAGCAGCTAACAAACTGAGCTAACATGAGCTAACAGAAGCTAACAGCAGCTAACAGACTGAGCTAACATGAGCTAAGAGCAGCTAACAGACTGAGCTAACATGAGCTAACAGCAGCTAACAGACTGAGCTAACATGAGCTAACAGAAGCTAACAAACTGAGTTAACATGAGCTAACAGAAGCTAACAGACTGAGCTAACATGAGCTAACAGAAGCTAACAAACTGAGCTAACATGAGCTAACAGAAGCTAACAGACTGAGCTAACATGAGCTAACAGACTGAGTTAACAGCAGCTAACAGACTGAGCTAACATGAGCTAACAGCAGCTAACAGACTGATCTAACATGAGCTAACAGCAGCTACAGCTGTCAGCAGTTTACTTCACTGTCCATCATAAACTCTGTAAATCACAGAGTCTTCACTGTCTTCTCCTCTGCCATTATGCCCTTATGCCTGTAGAAGCTGCTGAGCCCAGCTCAGGTTCTGTCACCACACCGGCTCCTCCTCTTCTTCTTCCCTGTGGTACAAACACTAACACTCCCCCGCTGCTCTGAGCTCGCAGCCCGGCTAACAACGTGAGCTAACATTAGCTAACAGCAGCTACATCAGCTGATGTCGTCCCTGTGATCTTTTTTCAGATTTGGAAGTTTCAGTGTAAAAAAAAAGGTTGGTTACATCACTTCCTGTGGCACGCCATATGATGCCACACATGGGGGTGGGCACAGTCACATGACAGATTCATGGAGCTGTGAAATTCATAGTTGTGATTCCCACCCGCCCACGCTGCCTTGTCTCCTGACACACACTCTTCACCCTCCTCGTCTTCATCCTCCTCCTCCTTGTCGTCCTCGTCTTCATCCTCCTCGTCGTCCTCGTCTTCATCCTCCTCATCGTCCTCGTCCTCATCCTCCTCGTCCTTGTCGTCGTTGTCGTCTTCATCCTCCTCATTCTCGTCCTCGTCCTCGTCCTTGTCGTCGTCGTCTTCATCCTCCTCATCCTCTTCGTCCTCCTCGTCTTCATCCTCCTCGTCCTCGTCCTGTGTTGTTGAGTCATTCACGTCATAACGAGCGTTCGATGTGTTTTTTCTTAAATGTTGAATAACACCTGAAGATGGCGGCCATCACCTTGACCTGTTGTGTTTGTGATGAGTTTGTGGTCTGATGTTGAAGTAGGACTTCTCGCCGCTGCTCTGGAAAACTCGTGGATGTTCTGTTCATAAAACCTGTTTCTATGAATCCTTTGAAGAAAATACAAACTCAAATTAAGATCTGTTTCTTTTCTTTGTTTTCTGTCAGCGAGGACTGAAGATATTGGATTCTGGACAAAACAAGTCATTTAAATATTAATATTTACATCTTATATGAGCTCTAATTGACTTAAACTGAATTTACTGAGAAAATAATTGAAGTGTCCAGGGGTCAGTGTGAGTTCTGTTATTCTCAGTGTGTAGTTTAATGTGTTATTTTAATCATATTTAAATGTTAAATTAATCCGCTCCTGTGCAGGTTTGTTGGTGTTTCCTTCACTGCAGCTGGTACACTTCGGTTTTAAATCAAAGGTCCATGAACATCTCAGTTAAAGGGCAAACAGGAGGGGCGTCATCGCGTTACATCAGTCCGTTTTAGTTACAGGAGTACTTGTCCTCGGTCTGTACTCAGTTACTTCCACCTCCTTTGGTCGTTACTGCTCGTGATAAGCGGCTTTAATGTGACAGAGTTTAGATTTCCCACAGCTCGTAAACGCAGCCTGGAGGAGCGGGTGATACCGGGGGAGGCGTGAGCTGGCTCTCCGGTGAGCACACACTCCGTCTCTCGCCGGTACACGGCGGCTATCGGTCGGTGCCGGTGTCGGTGCGTGAATGTAACGTGATTTAAATGAAGACGGACCGGGCTGGAGCGCACGCGATGACATGCTGATGTTCCCGCGCTTTGAACGATGGACTGCATCTGCATCGTCACGACGAAGGTAAACAAACAAAAACCCGGGAAACACCTGAACACACGGACACACACACACGGAGGGACACGGATTAATTAATACCGAGTCTGTGATTAATTAGGCGTGTGTTTGATCCTCCGAACATCTTTAATTTAAATGATAAAACGACTTTATTAAACTGTCTGCTCCTCAAACCGACCACCTGTTCCCGCGTAAATACCGTACGTTACAAACGGAGGCTGCTGGCGGCCAAATTAAAGAAGTAGCGTTTTATTATTATAAATATTAAACAGACTGCTGAGGGCACATGCATACTGTTATGTTGTGATTGATTAATTTGTGACATTTTGTCTGATCAATGCTTTGTATTGATTATTGACGGTGGCTGATCAGGCTCATTTTCATTATTATTATGTGTGTGTGTGTGTGTGTGTGTGTTTTAATCAAATTCTCAATTAAACCAGATAAAGTGACTAATGATGAAAGCTTCTCATTATAATTCACATAATTATAATTATTTCAGGACACGTGGGCGGCTTGAACCTTTTTCAAGGTGTTTCTCCTGGAAATCCTGGAGATTTTTAGATTGGTCCTTGTAGACCTGGAAGGTGAGTGAAGAGGTTGATTGTGCTGGGTAAATAATCGTTAACATGTCATCAACACGCTGACAGCTGTGTTCAGCTCCAAATCAGGTTCAAAAGGTTTTTAATGTTTGGAGACGCTTTCAGGATCCTGGAAAACCTGGAAAATCGAGATGTGTACTGGAAGATATTAATTCTGAATAACATTGCTGTCCTGGAGATTATTCCTGTGCTGCATGGTGGCAGGATGGGACGTGACCTTTGTGTCTGCTGGGTTCTGAAGTCTGTGTCGAGGCGGCTCGCAGGCGACCTTTTAACAACGTCTGCACGTTCGTCATCTGACGGCTGATTGGACGTCGCACGTGGTCGGTTTGTGAACGGTCGAGTCGTCCTGACACGAAACGTCAGCTACTGCACACTAAAGACTTTGTTTTGTGTGATGTTTGGATGCCGGTCTGGGACCGGATCCCTTCAGGCCTTCGTCTCTTCTCCGCGTCCTCGCCTCTGATTGGCTCTCAGCTCCGCAATCCTCCTCCATTAAAAACTCAATATTCAGCTGCAGTCCCGCTGCTTTGACCTTTGACCCCTGGCCTTGTTTCTACTGGATGATAAACCTCCAATAACTCCTGTAAAGCATCATCAACTGGCCGGACGTGGTCGATTGTATTTATGATGAAACGTCGCTGCCGTGTGTTCTTTAGTGTGAAATCCAAACGGAGGTCAGTTGATCATTGTTTGAGCCTCAGCAGCTGCAGTTTGATATCTGACCTCGTGAGTCGTTAATTGATCATTAATTGTTGTTAGTAACAGTGATTTTTCCTGTCGTCGTCTGAGGCAGTTGAACAGACGATGATGCTTTTTCCCTGCAGCCCTAATCTACCCCCCACCACACAGACAAGGTGTTAGGGCCTCAGGTGAAGTGTGTGTGTGTGTGTGTGTGTGTGTGTGTGTGTGTGTGTGTTTGTAGGGCAGCGCCTCAGTGTTGGGACTATTTTCAGCTTCTTATTAAGTGAGTGTTGCAGCTCTGTGGCTCAGCAGGACCAAACACAGTCAGCCCTGTCTAAATACAGCTCTACACACACACACGCACACACACGCGACGACACGTTACATGTTAACACCACGCCTGATCATAAAGTTGTTGTTCAGATTTCTGCTGAACGACCTCGCAGCATCGTGTGCCACTGTTCAGTTTAACGTCTCCACCTGTTGAGCTCTGCTCTCTGATCAGGTGATGGAGACCTGCGACTGAGCTGATTGGTGTTTGCAGCAGCCAATAGCGAGTGTCTGTTACACCCCCACTGCTATCGTCAGCGTCTACCTTCCAGTGAACACGGCCGGACCAAACAGAACCAGCAGTGTCCAGTCTAACAGCGAACACAGCGACAGAACCTCTGAACCAGCAGTGTCCAGTCTAACAGTGAACACAGCAGCCTATCAGGTGGTTTCCTTGACGGGTTTGGCTCCTGGCCGGACAGATATGACTGTAGCAGTCCTCACAGTCACTCGGACTGGATCAAACATAAAATACCATGAAGAACACCTGAACACACTGAAGACACTTTGTGTCAGTGCTGGACAGACACTGGAGGACAGAGACGCTGAGACAGACTTTATGACTTTAACTCAGTGATCTAATTTTAGATCCTTTTTTTTTCTTTTTCGGTTGAGTTTGGCAAAAATATTGCCGACTGTGCAGTTGCAGCGTTGCTCCATGTTTCCATGGGCTGAATTTTTTACCGCTGACTCACGTTAAATGGTAACTCCACCCTCGACTCCGCTGAAAACCTCCCTCTGAGAATACTTAAAACATCCGTCAGGGGAGTGATGGAGCAGACTGAGGCCTCGTGGTGAGGTGATACCAGAGACTGTGCCGGTACGCAGCCACAGCCCTGCTGTTCATCACCAGCCACAAACATCCTGAATGTAGCGCTGTTATCAGCGTGTCCATGTGTTGTGTGTAAGTAAATCTCATTCATGTTGTTAATGCTACCAGCTGCTCGCCTGTGTCACACACCAGCTTATTTCAGGAGTTTTCATGTTGGCCTGTCATGTTAAACTCATTCCCAGTGAATCAGTCAGGTGAAAAAAAACCCTGATCTTTGTATCGTTGATAGTTTAAGTTGTCATAAATAACCAGAAGCAGAAATATACATCATGACGTTGATATCTATGGTTTTATTTTGGCGGGTTTCCACCCGGTTACCTTCTCCTGGAAGCTGTCCGATTGTGTTGTGAGGGAGATCCTGCAGAATGAACATCACGTCATCACGTCATCGGTAAACAGAGGGACTGACCCGGCTCTCTCTGCCCAGACAGAGGCTGTTTTCTGGGGGACAGTTCACCCCAGAGTCTGCATGGAGGTCTGGTTCTTCAGGAGAACTCTGCTGGTGTGTGGAGGGTTAACGAGAAGCTGCAGATAATTTAACGTGGAGTTTGTATTTAAAGTAACAGCCTGAGAGCAGCTGACCAACCATATGTGTGTTTATCATCTTCTTCATCATCTTCATCATCATCATCTTCACGCCTTCAGCCGAGCTGAGCAGTGCGTTTTCCTTCCTTTACTGTTTACTGGGACAGCTCGGTGTGACGTGGCAGAAAAGAAGGTTTGGAAACACTAACCACAGAAAGACACACCCATCACACACACACACACACACACATACACACATACACACACACACACACACACACACACACACACACACACACACACACACACACAGTCTGCAGCAGCTGGAGGTTAAACTGAGACTTCAGTCTTTCTTCAGTTTTTCCACAAAATGACCACAAACGAAGCTGCAGGGGCTGATGGGAAAGCTGATCAGCTGTTTACCTGCTCCTGTGTTGACGGATGAACTCTTCTTTGCTGCTCTCTGCTCCCGAGGGGCAAACACGACTTAATTATTTATGTTAATTAGCGGCTGCTGTAGCTGAAGGCTGTGACGAGTTATAGGATGAGACGGCTGCTGTCGTGTGTGCTTTAAAAAGAGTTAAACATGTAACATGTAGTCATCGTCACGCTTCACGAGTTATATTTGGAGTTTTAATTTATTCAACACTGATGTTATGTCAAGTCTTTTTTTATTTTAGTGAGTCTGTTATTTTCTATTTTTATTTGGTAAATCTTTTGTAATTAAAACATTATTTAATATTCCATATTTATTATTTTTGTGTTAGTGATTATTTTATTGTCTTTAATTGATTATATATTATGAATTCAATTGTAAAATAATTTACTAATTACGTTTTAATTTAAATGTACCAACTAGTGTTTGATTAATTTTTATAGTTTTATGTATATAATATCCACAAAATTATGATATTATGAGTTGGTTATTACATTATCTTTATATATTTTTTATTTCTTTATTATAAATAATATAGAATTATAGTTTTATTTCCTTTGTTAATTATTCTTAATTCTAAAGCTTTTATTTTTATCATTTTGTATAGAGTTGTATTCTTTTAAATACATCAGATTTTTTTTTATTAATTTATTTAATTTTCTGTATAAAATTGTATCTTTAAATGTTTATTTTAGTTATGGTGGTAACGTTTATTCTGTGATATTTTTTAAATTAATTGATTTCATTTTCCGTTTACCTCCAGTGGTCCCACGTACCACAGTTTGAGAACCAGTGAAACAAAATATTTCAGGTTTTTCATGTTTTAAATGAATTTATTTTCATTAATTAAATAAATTCCTCTGCGAACCACTAGAGGGAGCTGGTTAGTTTGAGTCTGTCCCCGCAGAGCAGCGTTAAAGAGGACGCTGACTCTGCAGCTACTTCTGGGGACCGACACGTCCTTAGAAGGACGCGACGCGCTGACCGACCAGAACACGACTGGTGTGTGTGTGTGTGTGTGTGTGTGTGTGTGTGTGTGTGTGTGTTTATCCGCAGTGTGAATGTAACAGTTGTTGTTTATGCAACAGAAAAGTCATGTGACTTTATCCTGTTGAGCCGAACTCAGAGTCCAACTGTGACGACAGAAGTCCAGTCCATTAACAGTCCATCACAACTATCACTGAAACACACACACACACACACACACACACACACACACACACACACACACACACACACACAGACACACACACACAGGCTGCCAGCAGACTGCAGGGAGGTGAGGAGAACAGAAGGAGAGGTTAGAGAGGAGGAGGAGGAACAGAGAGGATTCTGGGAAGGCGTGGGCGTGGCGCTCAGTCTGGATGATGTGACCTTTGACCTTCAGTGATGACATCACGTGTCCGTTGTCTTTCATCACGGAGCTCCTCTGTCGACCTGCAGCAGCCACGTTAAACTCAGATCTCTAACACTGACTACAAAGCAGTCTGCGGTCCTTGATCGTCCTCACACAGACAGATGTTACCTCCTCCTGGCTCTGCCACCTGTCCTCTCAGGACAGTCCAAACTTTTCTGTCTGTTGTTCCCCGTTGGTGGAACGTCCTACCAGTTCCTACAGATCAGGGGCGTCCCTCTCTACCTTCACAGACCTCCTGAAGACCTCCAGCTCTGCAGAGAGGACCTCCTCTACAACACTACCAACAGCTGGACATGACACATCTGTCCTCTACAGCTGGACATGACACATCTGTCCTCTGCAGCTGGACATGATGTTGTGTTGTAGTTTCAGTTTGAAGCAGCCTGAACCTCGTGTGATCTGATCTGTTTACTCTGCAGAGCTGCTGCCTCCTCGTCCTCCTCCCTTCTCCTCCTCTGATCCTGTGATCCTCTCGGTCTTCCGTGGTCGTCTCCCTCGAGGTCTCTGCCTCTCTAACTCTGTATTCTCTCTCTGTGGTTTCCTGCATATTAAACTGAGCTGTCACATCTGCAGCAGCGCTGCTGAATAATGGATTCTCCTCTGTGTTTCAGAGAGATGAAGAGAAACTGTTCACATGGTTTGTGTCGTGGTTAAAATGATCCTTAATGAGAGACAAACGTTTGATGGAGGTACCTGCTGAAGTCCGAGCAGAGGACGCGTCTTCGAGGGTTATGTGTCAACTGATCTGGACAGTTTGCCGTTTGCAGGTCGGATCAGGTTCTGGTTGTTAACGGATCTTTCTGTGGGACAGATTCAGATTTTAAAATGTATTTATTTCCCATGGTCCCTGGCAGTCTTAAAGACTGTTTGCAGTCTTAAAGACTGTTGGCAGTCTTAAAGACTGAGGCCTCTCCGTCGGAGCAGTTTGCTTCATTTCTTGGCCTGCAGTCGTCTTTTTCCTCGCCGGCCCGTCGGCAGCTTTGTTCTCGTGCGGCCTCTGATGATTCCGGCTCTCTTTGTGTTTGCGGCGCTCGTTGCCGGGACAGGAAGTGCTCGACGTTTGGATTGACTTAATTTCTTTCCCACAGAGAGCACATCACAAAGCTGCGACTTCCTCTCCCCGTGCTCTGCTAAGAGCTTTTCCATGTGCCACTTTCCTCTGAGGCCTGCAGCCCGATCTGGTCCCATGTCAGACACTCAGCCTGCTGGGCTCCTGGTTCTGGTTCTGGTCTGAAGACCTGGTCACCTGCTGGACAATTTGAAGTGATTCCAAATGAATATATCGTGCGTCTGAAAGTAATGATTGTTTGTCCGTCTGCTGGTTGTTGTTGATGTTCTGAGATGATAAGCTGAGGCCTTCAGGTGTCTGTAGAGGTTCAGTTACCGCAGCGCTAAAAAAGAAATCGGCTGAAAATCTTTAAAAACAGATTAAATTAAAACATGAAGTTTCTTTGGTTCAGCTCGTTAGTTGTTACTATTTTAATGACGTGCAGTCACATTAACATCACTCAAATTAAATCATTCAGTACATGAAGACGGTTACAGATGATCACACATAGGGAGGGCCTCTGAAACTGCAGATACGACGGAGAAGCTTTGATCAAGCTCTGATGTACCCACCTCCTCCCTCACCTCCACCTCCTCCCCCACCTCCCTCAACACCTCCACCCTCCTCCTCAGGGCAATGCCTCGCCATCTGCGTTGACACAGAGACAAGAAGTCCCTGCCAGACGGCCTTCTGGGACAAAGAACACACAGCCAGGCATCTTTAGTCTGAAAACAGCCCTGCGTCAACACAACACACACGTTAGAGTGTGTGTGTGTGTGTGTTTGTTTCAGGTACAGGTGAGACATCAAATACAAAGCAGTTTGAGTTTGAACGTTAATGAAAAACCAAAACACGACACACACTCAGACCGTTACCGTGGCGACACAGCGGCCACCAGGTAGACTTTAGTCTTCTGATCACCTGGAAAAGTTTTGATATCCTGGAAGTTTGGTTTGATGTTTGAACATTTTGGATTGAAAGGATGAGGTTCAGATGAACTCTGATGGTCTGCTGCCCCCTGCTGGTCTGTGGTGTTATGTTGTTATTACACCTGACAGATGAAGATGTTTGTTGTCATATACGACAAAAGGAAGCAAGTTTGTTCTTCTGTGCTGTCCACATAGATACCCACATAACTTTAAATACTAAAAACAATCTGACAGTACTTTGTTAAAGTGTCTGGTGTGCAGTGGCATGAATGCAGACGAGGTGGTACACGTTACCTGTTCAGAAGTCTGACAGCAGAGCTGTGTCGAACCTCTGGCCTGAGGGTCGAGGTGTGAGCAGGTGTGAGCAGGTGTGACTGCTCTGCAGAGAGGGCAGTGGTGTCCTGGTGTCCTCTCAGCAGTCTTAACCACTCTCTGCAGGCGTCGTGTTGCCGTACCAGGCTGTGATGCAGCTGGTTATGGCAGCTGTAGAAGTTGCTGAGGATCCTGGGCCACATGCCAAATGTCCTCAGCCTCCTCAGGAAATCCAGCTCTCTTGAGCAGCTGTGAGGTGTCAGTGTCCAGGTGAGGTCCTCACTGATGTACACACCCAGGTATTTAAAACTGCTCACCCTCTCCACTTCAAGCTCCTGGACAGACAGTGGCTGATGAGCTCTCCTGTCCACCATCATCTCCTTTGTCTTATGTTGAGCCCCGTTAGTTTGGTCTGAATGTAATCAGATTACTACATGGATACATGCATATATAGTGTGCAAGCGTGGACGTGGACTGAAATCAGCAGCTGATGTTCTGATCCACTGCCCGCTGTGAAGAGTTCTGCAGAGGATTCATAGACGTTTGTTCACACGGAGTCATGTCGGTGTGTGTCATGCTTCACTCTGTCCGAGGAGTGAGAGGTCAGTGTGTGTGTGTCATGCTTCACTCTGTCTGAGGAGTGAGAGGTCAGTGTGTGTGTGTCATGCTTCACTCTGTCCGAGGAGTGAGAGGTCAGTGTGTGTGTGTCATGCTTCACTCTGTCTGAGGAGTGAGAGGTCAGTGTGTGTGTCATGCTTCACTCTGTCTGAGGAGTGAGAGGTCAGTGTGTGTGTGTCATGCTTCACTCTGTCTGAGGAGTGAGAGGTCAGTGTGTGTGTGTCATGCTTCACTCTGTCCGAGGAGTGAGAGGTCAGTGTGTGTGTGTCATGCTTCACTCTGTCTGAGGAGTGAGAGGTCAGTGTGTGTGTGTCATGCTTCACTCTGTCCGAGGAGTGAGAGGTCAGTGTGTGTGTGTCATGCTTCACTCTGTCTGAGGAGTGAGAGGTCAGTGTGTGTGTGTCATGCTTCACTCTGTCCGAGGAGTGAGAGGTCAGTGTGTGTGTGTCATGCTTCACTCTGTCTGAGGAGTGAGAGGTCAGTGTGTGTGTGTCATGCTTCACTCTGTCCGAGGAGTGAGAGGTCAGTGTGTGTGTGTCATGCTTCACTCTGTCTGAGGAGTGAGAGGTCAGTGTGTGTGTGTCATGCTTCACTCTGTCCGAGGAGTGAGAGGTCAGTGTGTGTGTGTCATGCTTCACTCTGTCTGAGGAGTGAGAGGTCAGTGTGTGTGTGTCATGCTTCACTCTGTCCGAGGAGTGAGAGGTCAGTGTGTGTGTGTCATGCTTCACTCTGTCTGAGGAGTGAGAGGTCAGTGTGTGTGTGTCATGCTTCACTCTGTCCGAGGAGTGAGAGGTCAGTGTGTGTGTGTCATGCTTCACTCTGTCTGAGGAGTGAGAGGTCAGTGTGTGTGTGTCATGCTTCACTCTGTCTGAGGAGTGAGAGGTCAGTGTGTGTGTGTCATGCTTCACTCTGTCCGAGGAGTGAGAGGTCAGTGTGTGTTTGGTCCTTTCAGCTCTCTGGCGCCCCCCTGAGGACGTAGTTTGAGCTCCACCTGTGTTCATGTAGTTCAGTGTTTCACCACAGGAGTCCAGCAGGGGGAGACACTTCACAGCAGTTCAGCTGACTGTAGTGGAAAATCAGACTGAGTCTGAACACGTGACCATGTGACCATGTGACCACGTGACCATGTGACCATGTGACCACGTGACCACGTGACCATGTGACCATGTGACCGGGTTCATATCAGACCTCAGACTGAAGAGCAGGAAGTGATCAAGTGACAGCAGTCAACAACACAAAATACACCTGAGCCACGACCCGGGAGGACTCAGGACCCGGGTCATGTCAGGACCAACCAAAGACATCTAAACACACACACACACACACACACACACACACACACACACACACAGCGATGTGTAAAAAGCAGCAGGGTAAATTTAGAAAGAGGCCGACACATCTGAACCTGTCAGCTACTATCACTGTCACTGTGAGTGTGTGTGTGTGTGTGTGTGTGTGTGTGTGACTGACTCAGCCTTTGATAATGAGGCGCTCAAACAGCAGCACACACAGAAGCTAATTGGTGCTGTCTGTCTGTCTGTCTGTCTGTCTGTCTGTCTGTCTGTCTGTCTCATGGTCTCGTGTATCAGCAGTACTGCGGTCGCTGTGTTGTACCGTTGTGGTTCAGGTGAAGCTGAGTCTGAAGACTCGACCTCCTGATTGGTCGAGGATAGCTCCTTCCTCTGGAGGCGTTCATGCCCACCTGGGAGGAGAGCCCGCTAACTTGTCACTAGAGTTGTCACGATACTATACCAGACAAAGTATCGCGGTTCCGGGTATTATCGCGATACTGCGGCCTTTTTTTATTATTATTATTTTTATAAACTGCAATGTATTTGTACAAGTTAGTTTGAAACAACGACGTTTGTTTTTTAAGCAAAATTAGTGTTGCCACTGACGAAGACGCCACGGCAGACTCGCTGCTCGGGCCCGGTGCTTCTGCCATGGTGAGTGTGTTGTCTCGTGTCTGGGCGAGACAGAACTTTAGCTTGTTGTTTGTTTTGAAGCGAGTTTCTATCGAAGCGGAGCTGTCTTCATGGAGTTCGTTCTTGCCGGCAGAAACACACGAACAGCCAATCAGCTAACAGACGGGCGGACCCAGCGTGCGGAAACAGCCTATCATATCCCTGGACGTCACCAGTAACAGGCAAACAGCCAATCATTCAGCAGCTGTGTAGTTCGGTTGCGGTTCCATGTTGGTTTGTTTACAAAGGAGTAGCATGCAGTGAGAAGCCGGGAGGAGAGCAGAGGCGGCCGCTATGTAGCGGAGACCGGCACCGGTAGTATAGTAATCCACGGTAGTACCGTCGTGTAAAAGTTCTAGTATAGTAGCGACGGTTATGATTTGACACTGCGGGGTACCGTGTATACCGTGGGTATCGTGCAACTCTACTTGTCACCTTGCTGCAGTGACGTACAGGTGCAGAGTGAACCTGACACGATACCTACGCTGTCTTCAAGTCCACCAGACTGACATCTGGAGTTAGTGACTGCTGGACAGCAGAGGGACAAACGAAGACGGTTAATGTGGAGTTAACGAGGAGATGAAGCTGGTCTCAGAAGGTGTGGGATGCTTTTATGAAACATGTATAATATAATATATGACCCTTGAAGCAGCGCCACCTTCAGGACAAACGGTTGTTTTTAATTAAACTGATGTCACGTGTCCTGATGAGCAGCAGTCTGAATAATAAAATATATTTAGTGTGATGTAACGACACAGAGAGCTGCTTCCTCTCCTCACTTCTCACATTTTCTCCTCTCAGTGACTAACACACCGAGACAGACAGTGGGTGGATGTCTCTCACACACACACACACACACACACACACACACACACACATCAGATGGGTTGTGTTTTTTTTTTTTGCTGGTTCTCTCTGAGTGAGGTCGTTCTCTGTTCACAGGCTCCTCACCATCCACACCAACTTCTCCTCTCCGTCACACTGATGTTTGTTTGTTTGAGCTTTTAACGAGTTATTTAATTATTTATTTATTTAATGAGCTAAATCGGCTCAGGTTTTTTCTCACAATCAAGAAAATAATTTAAAATAATTTACAACAAATGATTAAAACAAAGTCATCCGATTATAATAGAGGTGTAGTGAGCGGTGCACCTGTGCGGTGAGAGGTGTACCTGTACCTTTTGTGAGCGGTGCACCTGTACCTGTGCGGTGAGCGGTGCACCTGTACCTGTGCGGTGAGCGGTGTACCTGTACCTGTGCGGTGAGCGGTGTACCTGTACCTGTGCGGTGAGCGGTGCACCTGTGCGGTGAGCGGTGTAGTGAGTGGTGTAGTGAGAGGTGCGGTGAGCGGTGCACCTGTGCGGTGAGTGGTGTACCTGTGCAGTGAGCGGTGTACCTGTACCTGTGCGGTGAGCGGTGTACCTGTACCTGTGCGGTGAGCGGTGCACCTGTGCGGTGAGCGGTGTAGTGAGCGGTGTAGTGAGAGGTGTGGTGAGCGGTGTACCTGTGCGGTGAGCGGTGCACCTGTACCTGTGCGGTGAGCGGTGCACCTGTACCTGTGCGGTGAGCGGTGCACCTGTACCTGTGCGGTGAGCGGTGTAGTGAGAGGTGTGGTGAGCGGTGTACCTGTACCTGTGCAGTGAGCGGTGTACCTGTACCTGTGCGGTAAATCATGATTATTTTAACGATTAATTTTGAGTTTCACAGCATTTATTCAGCATTTCTCTCTCTCTCAGAAAACACTTTGTTATTGATTCTTTATGCAAAATATTCAAATTGAAAATACATTTTGGCTACAAATATGGACTTTACAGCTGTTTCGCAATGTATAAAGCATTAAATCAATAAAATAAATATACTTTATGGAACATTAAATAAGGCATAGAAAAACAAATGTATCCAAAATAAACTATGGATCCAGCTGCTCTGCAAATTCTCTGTATTCATAGAACAAAATAAATATAATAATAATCATAAGCATCAATGAGCAATAAGCATCTTCTTGAAACCCTCGACTGTTTTAATGGGCTGCATCTCTTTAGCTAAGAAATATCCAGTGGCAGCTGTTAGGCCCCATTTACACGTTCACGGGTATTTTAAAAAACGGAAACCTTTCCCTTCGTTTGTATCTTTTACACTCAAACGGTGCATTCGCCTCTGAAAACGAATCAAGTTTTATGCAGCTGATGCCTAAAGTGCGCCCAGTGTTTACCTTTTGCTGTGACGATGATCATGAAGCAGCCGCCCAGAGGCTTGGCGTAGTTATGATGGCGCTCCATGGCGTATTTATGCGGGTTGATGTAAACGAAAACTTTTTTGAAACGATGCCATGTGCACGATGTTATTTTGGAAATACCCGGCTCTGTGTAAACGTAGCCTGATGTCTTGTGCCTCTCCGAACTTGTGTAATTAAAAGTGGAAAATAAATTGTTTAAACTCGATTATATGATTTTTGAAATCGTTTGACAACAAAATCGAAATCGTGATCAAAATTCGATTAATTGCACATCCCTAGTGAGCAGGTGTACCTGTACCTGTTGTGTGAGCGGTGTACCTGTGCGGGGCAGGTACCTGTTCAGTCGGTGTTGGAGTCCGTCGAGGTCGCCTCTCGTCTTTGAATCTGTTTGTGATGTTCATGGGAAGATCTCAACATGCAGACGGGGTCAGGAGGGTGTCCGAGTTGCCTCTGCCTTCTGTTGGCTTCATCGGACCTTCAGCACACTCTGAGGTGTTACCTGAGAACGCCTGGGGGTCTTCAGGAGGAGTTGTGTTGTTGGGGGGAACGAGTACAGAGAACCGGACCACGGGTCAGAGGAAGAAGATGGATCAGAACGGATCTGTCATTGTAGTGATTTATGTCGGACCTTCACTGAGGTTAAACTCACCCGTTATTTCTTTGAACCAATCACAATCGCTGTGGGCGGGGCTTCCCGTGAGTCAGACTAGGAGGTCATTGACGTGATGGAGGCTCCACCTTCTCTTCCTCTTCCTCTTCCTGTTCATCATCTCCCCTTCCTCTTCCCTTCCTGTTCTCCTCCTCCTCTCCTCCACATCACTGACTCTGTCCTACATCACTCTACCTTCCCTGAGGATACAGCCCCCCCCCAACCCTCCTCCGATGAGTCATGTGACCAGCCTCTCTCGCCCCCACTCTCTCTGTCTCTCTCTGTCTCTCTCTGTCTCTCTGTCTCTCTCTCTCTGTCTCTCTCTGTCTCTCTCTGTCTCTCTGTCTGTCTGTCTGTCTCTCTCTCTGTCTCTCTCTGTCTCTCTGTCTCTCTCTCTCTCTGTCTCTCTCTCTCTCTCCCTCCCTCCCTGGAGACCAATCACACCCCCACAGAGGAAAGCTTAACACACACACACACACACACCGACACACTAAACACACAACAGCACTCGCTCGCCCCGGTTCTCATCATCACCACTGTCAGAGAGAGAGAGAGAGGGGAAGAAAACAAGCGGACGAGCGAGAGAGGAGTTGCGGCGAGCGCCTGAGAGGAGGTCAAGAGGGAGAGGAATATATTCAACCAGAAGAAGAAGGAGGAGGAGGAGGAGGAGGAGGAGGGGTCAGTGGAGAGGAGGTTCTCCCTGAATGAAGGAAGAGCTTTGGGAGTCGTTTCCTCCCCGCCGCGATGGAGCGACACGAGGAATGAGGGCGGATGGTGAGAGCAGGGAGCAGCAGCAGCAGTGGAGGAGGAGGTGGAGAGGCTGGAGGCGGAGGAGGAGGTGCAGGAGGAGGTGCACGGCGCGGGAGGAGCTGGCAGCGCTCCTCCCGGAGGAGACGACTGTCGGCCAACTGCCCCAGCTCCGACAAGATGTCCCCCGGCATGAAGAAGGTGGAGTGCTTCTCGCCCATGCTGTGCCACTGCAAGGTGGCCTGCACCAACAGCACCATCTCCCTCATGTTCGGCTGCAAGGTGGGTGGAAACATCTGGAGGCACGCCGCCAGGGAGATCCTCCTCCGCCTCCCAGGGAGGCGTCTCACGTGGGCGGGCGTGCGTGAGGTCACAGCCGGGCATCGGGGTGCGTTTGATTAGTTCAAAACATTTTCAGGTTCAGACCGCAAAGACTGAATGTAATCTGATTATTCATCAGGTAACGATTACTTTGATTACTGATTAATCTGCCAGCTGTGTCAGGAACCATTGTTTGGTTTGATGTCCATGTTTGGACTTCCTGCGTGAAAAAAGACGATCAGAGATTGACTGATTATTAGAAAAAGTAAAAAAGTAATCCACCGGCCTCGTTTAAATTCGAAATGTTCTTGGTCGGAGTTGGAGTCCAAGTGTAAAGTAAACGTTAACATAATCAGACTCAATCAGAATATTTCAAACGTGGCAGACGATTAATGATAACTGACAGTAATCTGAATACTTGGAGCGTCTGAACGTGAACGCTGCTGCAGCCTGAGAAACACGGCAGGTCAGTGAAGGCATCACGGAGGAGACAAACTAAAGCTCACACTTTAAACCTGATCAGAGAACAGCTGAGGGGGGGAAGCCCCGTTAACTCGCTGTCACCGAGCGGCTGTGTTTACTGTCTGACCTGACGCGACACGATAGGCTGCCGGAGCCACTTGTCATCTCTGCTTCAAACGGAACTGACCAATCGGAGGCTCTGATTGCAGCACGCTGAGGCGTGATTGGCTCGTGGCAGAGCACGTGCATGTGTGTGGTCAACGTGCTCTGCAGGGAAACCCCGACAACCAAAAGCACATCAGATCTGCAGAGAGTGTTTGAGTGATTAATGCTGAATGAGTGAAATGTGAAAATGTTTTTAAATACTGAAACATGCCGAGCGGTGGATCTCTCCCGTCAGCTGTTTATGCAGGTTAAATGTGATCCGGCAAAGAATCACACACAGAGTCAAATCTGACCTGATGCTGCCGTGTTTGATGTTTTTACAGGATTTAAGCGAGACGTGAGCGCAAACACAAAGATTGTGTGCTGCCAAAACCTGAAACATGACGTTCCCTCTGCTCAGACACGTCGCTCTCATGTCATTGCCTTTGTGTACTGTGGAAGTAGCTTCAGCTGCTGACGCTAGTGTTGCGGGCCTCGGCACACATTTCCAGACGTCTGTTTGTGTTTTGGGATGTAAAAATGATAAAAGTGCAACACGTGGTCAGTGTCACAGTTGTTTTCAGTCTTTGTATCGATGAATCTGCCTCTCTCCCTGAAACCGTGCTCGTCTCCGTCACGTCCTGCATCGACTTCAAACTCCACCTGGAGCGCTTCTCCCTCCAGACTTTGTTTACTGGTTCAGATTTGGTAATTTTCCTGGTTTGTGTTTTTTAAACATGCTTCTACATTGTAAACATGCTATATACTGCATTTGTTTCTCTTTTGTCCGTTTTTACGGCCGGCACAGTGCACGGCGAGTTTTATTTTGCTGTTTCTGTGTCTGGCTTCCTGTCGGCTCGAAGGTCACCAACCGTCTTTCTGTCTTCGGAGTGTCGGGCTTTTGTTTTCAGGGTGGTGTTCTGTTGGTGTTTTGGTCCAGTGGGACATTTTTTGAGCTGTTGCCGTGTTCGGAGTTTATCGTCATGCATGTCAGGTGTGTCGACCTCTTATCTGAACCCTCACTCTGACCTGAGCAGGTGGTGATGGTAGAGTCCGTTTGAAATGAACCTCCTCGTTGACCTTTTGGCTCTGGGCTCTGATTGGACAGTCACATGGTGCCTCTGGGGGTGGGGATTGGACCTTCAGTGCCATGCAGAGCCCTGTGTTGAACCCTCGGGCAGCACTCAGATTACTGCTGCCTGTCCTGCACGGATCAGAGTTTGATTGGTGTTAGTTGTTAATCTGACGGGTTGGGAGGATGACACTCTTAAATCTCACACGGGCGGTTGGATGGAAACGTTGGCACAGCGTGTGATTAACCGTTCTGCTGTAACTTCTGCTGCATGACACTTTGATCGCAGCTCGTCTTAATTAAGTCCCATTGATCGGCTGCCATCGACTGCTCTCACTACCACACACTCAATAGATTGTGCCGGGAGTTCCATGGTGGAGCCGTAAAGTGTTTAGAGCTGCTGTGACACTGTTTACCCGGACTGAACCGGGGAGGCCCGATCAGGACGGAGCTCCACGCGCTGAAACCTCAGCTCATTTCAACTGTAGCAGAAATGACAGTGAGGAAGTCTGAGGTGTTTGTCTTCCTCTGAGATCGACCTCAGTTTCTAAATGTTCATCAGCGTCAGGGCTCAAACAGTCTGTGTGAACGCTGGTGGAAGTAATGGTCCGGTTGGTCAGTTCAATGTTGGGTCAGTGATCGGAGACGGCGTCTTACTCTTCAGTCTCGTCTTTACAGTTTTTATGTGGAGGCTTCAGTTCTGACGCGATCCTGAAACAAAGCCAACGAGCCGTCAGATCTGCTGTGTGGTTGGCAGTCTGACGAGGTCATACGGTTGACGTTGCTGCACTGGTTTCTGTTCGTACAGTTGACGTTGTTGCACTGGTTTCTGTTCGTACAGTTGACGTTGCTGCACTGGTTTGTTGACGTACGGTTGACGTTGCTGCACTGGTTTGTTGACGTTGCTGCACTGGTTTCTGTTGGTACAGTTGACGTTGCTGCACTGGTTTCTTGGTGGTGTTAGATTGTAGAGATATTGCTCCTCTCTTGGTTGTTCCCATCTTCTTCCTTGTCTTCCTCTTCATCACATCCCTGAATCATCCAGAAACTCTCCTCCTCCTCCTCCTCCTCCTCCTGAACATCCTGCTACATCCGCTTCGTGGTGATGCTCCTATTTATAGCAGCTTTTGGCAGGCAGGCGTAGGCACTGTGCCTCCTCCTCCGCCTCCTCCTCCTCGTCTCTCTGAGAGCTGTCGAGGCGGAGGAGGCTCTCTTCAAGCAGACAGTGTCATCACTGGAAACCTCCCCTCTGCCTCCTACATCCACATCTCCATGTGTGCAGCTCTCGTCCACAGTGAGTGGGCTCGGTGTCTCGCTCAAGGACACTGACATGTAGCTGCTGCAGCGTTGCAACATGTTACGTTCACGGGACGACCACGGTGTCGTGCCTCCTGTTTAGATTTCAACAGAATAAAGTACCTGAGAAAGCCTTCCATGTTTTTACCTGCACATATAGACGGTGCAGCGCTGTGACCCACAGAGGGATTCAAACCTGTGAACTGTCTGTTTTCACTCACTTCCTGCTCTCAGTCAGAGATCCTGGGCTTCTTTGTGTTTTTTTCCTCAGAGTGTCGTGACGGCTCAGTTGGCCTGCAGCCTCCTAATGCTTCTCCATCTGCTGCTCTGTGGTCATGCAACATTCAGACAGAGCTGTCGTGTTCGCTCGTGTTTCTGTTGGATGTCGCCGAAAAGTCACCTGAGGATCTGATGAAGCAGCCGGCGGGGCTGACGAAGTGATCCAAAACCGCTGATTGAACATGTGGTGACGAGTTCTGAACAAGAGAAACACAAATACAGAACGACGCTGAGAGTTAGTGACTTAACTTAAAATGTGAATAATTAATAACAACAACATCCACCCATAGCCAGTTCAACCATTGAGTTCACAGTCCAGTACAGTTGATGTTGCTGCACTGGTTTCTGTTCGTATGGTTGACGTTGCTCCTCTGGTTTCTGTTCGTACGGTTGACGTTGCTCCTCTGGTTTCTGTTTGCACGGTTGACGTTGCTGCACTGGTTTCTGTTGGTACGGTTGATGTTGCTCCTCTGGTTTCTGTTCGTATGGTTGACGTTGCTCCTCTGGTTTCTGATACAGATAATCGTTCGTTGAATGTTCGGGATCTCAGTGTGCAGATTGATGGTGGTGGAGCAGCTCTGATTGAACGGTCTTTATCGTGGTTTCTGCAGCCGGTCTAAACGTGTTAATCAATGTGTGAATTCTTGGTCCACGCTGTTTAACCAGTGTCAGCTCACACTGTGTTACTGCTGCTTTCACATCGCAGCGATCAGCTGGGAACGATAACACATTTAGAAGATCATTTATCAGTTTGCTGTGAATCAATAAAACACGTTTACATGTGATGAAAACATGTGAAACATGACGAACGTCATGGCAGCATGTCGGTGTTCAGTCCTCAGAAACATCTCACTGCTCCTCCTGGACTTTCTCAAGCCGGATCAGATCAGATATATAATCCCTCCAGCAGGTAGGGAAGGCGCCCACATGTCGAGCTGCTGGCTCTGTCTCTAAGGCCGAGCCCAGACAGCCCCTTCAACCTCGGTCACTACTCAAAGCTCATGACCATCGATGAGGGTTAGAGCGTAGATCTGAACCACGATGGTCTGGTACAACGTCCACAGTACTGCTGACCGCACCAATCCACCGCTCCAACACACGACTCATTTTACTCAAGACAAGATGGACAAGATGCACCTCTGTCCAACCCATTTTATGTTTTTATGACTTCACTGTGAGTTTAATTTCTGTTTGATCCTGCAGGACGTTTGAGTCCTGTGAAGCTTCAGACTTTACCTCGTCAGTGTCAGAGTGTTTGTTCACGTTCACACCTCTGAATCTGCGAGGCGGCGTTAAGTGTTGGCCGCCTCGCTGGCAGCTGCCGCCGTCGTCCTTCATGAATTAACCAAATGTTCAATCAGTGGTCTGGCAGCTTGCAGCAGCGTTCAGCCTCTCAGCCTGATGAATGGAGATGTTGCCCTTCACGCTGTTTGTTGGCTCAGTGCAGACTGCTCTGTCAAAGTGGAAGTGATGTCGTCAAACAAATGATGGAGACTTCACCAAAAAGCTGCTAATCCTCAACGAGTTACAGCAAATACAAATTAAATTCTTGATTCATTGATTCACCGATTACAGAAAATAGTGAAAAATCTCAGCCACAGTTTCATATTCAAAATAATGGATTTATAATTTAGCTATCTGAATCATAGCTCATCTGTGTTTTTGATACTTGGAGCTGCTCCAGTTCGGCTCTCTGTGGATGCAAGGTTTTGATCTGCGATAACGTTAACATCTGATCGATCAGCCAATCAGGACGCAGCATAATCCTGTTCAGACGCAGATTAAACGTCCGTTCAGTTACGTCCAAAACATGCCTGGTGTCTTCCATGCAGATCAGCTGCTCATCCAGAAGATGTAGATACATGATGAGTTTGAGATGTTTGACCGTCTCTCAGCCTCGTTGAGCCTCGTCGAGTCGGTCACCTGTCAGCGTCAGAAAACAGCTGAGTAAGACTGAGCTTTGACTCATCGAGACGAGAAGTCTCCACATCATTACAGTTTATGCAACAGTTCAGACACTAAACACTACATTTCCCATGAGCCTCAGCAGCTACTTGTCTTCATCACTCTTCATCGTTGCAGCTGAGAAACAAACGTGTGACGCCTGTGTTGCGGAATTTGACACACGATCAAAATCGCCGCCCTCATCTGACTCTGAAGCCCTGTGATTGGATCTTTCTTACTGAAATGCACCATGGGAGTCGTAGTGTAACCGCAGCAGCCTTGTCTGACCTGTGCCCGTTCTGTTTTTGATTCTCGTCCACAGAAGTACAGGCACCATGATGAGGACTCGTCCCCCCAGGACCAGAGCTCGCCTCAGCTCACGGAGGAGGCGGGCGGCGCTGAGCTGGTCCAGGTAGCAGAGAAGAACCTGTCCCAGATCGAGAACGTGCACGGCTACGTCACCCACGCCCACATCTCACCCATGAAGGTAGGCGAGCGAGGCGGCTTCACCGCTGTTAGTTAACGGGTTCATTAACCCGAACACACGATAAGTGAAACATTAATGATGAACGAGCTGATGAAACGTTGAAATATCGTTAGGATTATGTTTCAGTCTTATTGAGTAATGTTCCAACATGTTCAAGTTTTCCTGAAGCTGAAACTTTAATCTGATTAAATGAATAATAAACAAATCAAATGATTACACGTGAATCAGACCTGGAGTGAGTGACAGGAAGAGTTCATGAGGGCAGTTTGGTTTGTTATATCAATATAATACAACAAATATGTAATATTCTATAACATAGTGGCAACATGACATGACGCCAGTGAAGTGGAACCTTTAATCTCTCTGCTCATGTACGGATTTATTATCAATAGAGTGGCACGTTACCCGCAGTATACACGGTACCCATGGTACACACAGTACACACGGTATATACGGTACACACGGTATATACGGTATACACGGTACCCACGGTACACACGGTACCCACGGTATACACGGGGATTACTGTCCTACCGTAGATTACTATACTACTGTAGGTTACTGTCCTACCGTGGATTACTATCCCACCGTGGATTACTATACTACCGTGGATTACTATCCTACCGTGGATTACTATCCTACCGGTGCCAGTTTCCGCCTCTGCTCTCCTCGCGGCTTCTCACTGCATGATACTCCCTGTAAACAAACCAACATGGCAACTACTGCAACCGACCTCCACAGCTGCTGATTGGCTGTTTGCCTGTTACTGGTGACGTCCGTGGATATGATAGGCTGTTTCCACATGCTGGCTCCGCCCGTCTGTTAGCTGATTGGCTGTTCGTGTTTTGAACTCCATGAAGACAGCTCCGCTTCAAAACAAACAACAAGCTAAAGTTCTGTCTCGCCCAGACGTGCACGGCTTACAGTCACAAACACGAGACAACACACTCACCGGGCCCGAGCGCCGAGTGTGCCGCGGTGGTGTTTATCATGCACCAAACAACAAGTAATTACTAAGCATTTATAACTTGTACAAATACATTGCCGTTCATTAAAACAATAATAATAAAAAAAGGCTGCAGTATCGTGAAAATACCAGAAACTATGATACTTTGTGTGGTATAGTATCGTGACAACTCTAATTATGAATATGTTTCTGTCCATCTGTCAGTCAACACACACACACACACACACACACACGTGTGGAGGATGTTGCTTGTCCGTGTTGCCTACACGTTGTTCATTAAAGCTGCTCTGAAGCTCACACCTGTACCTGTACTTGACTTGCTCATCATCCCTGTGTCCCATCATGAAGCCATCTCACACACACACACCACACACACCACACACACACACACACACACCTTGTGAACCATCTGAGTCCACTAATGAAGTCGACACACTACCATCTACAGACCGGAAGTGTTTTGGATGTCTCCACCTGTTTCCTTCATTTCATGCTTTGAACCTGTGACGGGTGTTTGCCATCACACGAGACGTTTAATGAAACAGACGAGGTTCATATAAAAACTGTGTTTCTGTAACATCACAGCAAGCGACAGCGTCCTTCAAAGAGGTCGAAGTGGATTCAAATAAAGATTGTTTGAGATTTGCGTGGAGCTCTTCTGCCCCCGTGTGGTGGGAGGACAGACTTACAGCTTCTGTGTTTACTCACTGTAAGATTCAAGATGCAGAACGAAATCATCTCTGCCCTTTCTATGGCGACTGCTCATGAACAAACGCGGCGTGCGTCATTGATGAGTTTTGTGATCCTCGATCATAATCGTGTATTTTTACGGACTATTGGACGATGGCGGCCGGTGACGGGTCGATCTGATGTGTCTCGATGACCGCAGGCTCGCTTAATGTCTCGGTGGTCGTTAATTAAACGTATTAATTGGTGTTTTTTTTTTTCTTGTAGTATTCCTTGAAGTTTACTTTCATCCCTCGTTTGACAGACTGGATGAGAGCGGTCATGTTGTCGTGTTCACCTGTCGTCTGCTGTCGTGTCTCGGCTTCCTGTAGTTCATCTTCATGAATGTGTCGCTGTGTCTTCACACCTGGACGATGTGAGGGAGATGATCCTGATGCATCACCTCCCCCTCTCTCTGTCTGACCTCTCTCAGGATGAACTGTAACTCTCCTGCTTTGCCTTTGCTGTGTTTTGACCTTTCCGAGCCTCCGTCTTTCCCCCCTCCTGTATCCTGTAGGTAGCATCTCTGGAGTGCATCTTTGACGGCTCTTCAGCGTTAGGACAGCACCTCCCGGAGCTCCCTTCCCCCTCGTCCTCCACCCTCTATGCCCACGGCGAGGACAGCCCCCTCCCCTCCTGCTCCTCCAACCCGTACCCCCCGATCCAGGTAAACCCTCCCCTCCCACCTCCTTTGAGGCTGTTGTCATGGTTACCCAAACTTCAGTATCACTTCAGTACTGTCAGTCATACTGTGACTGTTTGTGTCATTTACATCTCATCATCCATCTCATGAGACAAACATTTATCTTCCTGTTCACACCTCATCACACCTGAAAACACCTGTTCACACCTGAAAACATCTGTTCACACCTGAAAACACCTGTTCACACCTGAAAACATCTGATCACATCTGTTCACACCTGAAAACATCTGTTCACACCTGAAAACACCTGAAAACACCTCATCACAACTGAAAACACCTGAAAACATCTGATCACAACTGAAAACACCTGATCACACCTGAAAACATCTGAGCACACCTGAAAACACCTGATCACACCTGTTCACACCTGAAAACATCTGTTCACACCTAAAAAACACCTGATCACACCTGTTCACACCTGAAAACACCTGATCACACCTGAGAACACCTGATCACACCTCATAACACCTGATCACACCTGATAACACCTAAAAACACCTGATCACACCTGAAAACACCTGATCACACCTCATCACACCTGAAAACACCTAAACACATCATCACACCTGAAAACATCTGATCACACCTGAAAAAACACCTGATCACACATGAAAACCCATGAAAACCCCTGAGTACACCTGAGCTCATCACACACGTTTCTGGTATCGAAGTCACAGTAGATGTGGTATCATGACAACACAGGTGAGGAGCGGGGTCGGGCTGGGAGGCGTCGCAGGGCTCAGCAGACTTTAAAGGTTATTAGCTTAGCTTAGCATAAAGGCAGACGGACTAGCATGGCTCATGTTTAATCTGTACATGTGGAGACATGTAGACACATGTAGACGCATGTGGAGACATGTGGAGACATGTAGAGACATGTAGACGCATGTGGAGACATGTAGAGACACATGTAGAGACACGTGGAGACATGTAGAGACACGTGGAGACACATGTAGAGACACATGTGGAGACATGTAGAGACACATGTGGAGACATGTAGACACATGTAGACATGTCAGGGTTTAAAGTCTTCTGATCTGACTTTAACGTGATGATCCTCGATGTGGCGGAGTCTGCATGTCGTCTTTGGGTCAAACCTTTTCTTCAAGCTGGTGACAGCATTTCTGTCAGATTGTGTTCATGTTAGTTGTGCTTGTTGTTGACGTGTGGTTGGTGTTTATTTCCATCAATATTCATGTTCCCCTCTGGACTTTGGCGTCCAACACTTCGGTTCATGACCACCTGCAGCACTCATGATGATGATCAGCCTCAGAGATGACGATAAACATGGCGGCGGCGTGTCCACGTCAAAGCGTGACTGTTCCTCATGTAACGATTCAAACACCAGATGGAGGTCTGGACTGAGCACAGGCTCGGGGGTGGTGGGGCACATTTCACATGTTGTGTTTGTGACGAGGAATAACTCTGCACGCTGATTAGCGGTCGATGAGCTTTCTGCTCACGGTGACACTCTCGGGTGGAGAAATCTCCACATCCCGCTCTTCATTGTTTCCTCCACGTTTGATCTGCGGCAGCCGGCCTGACGTCAGCAGGCAGCTATCTCCAACACCTCCACCGCGATAACGCGATGAATGGATCCTCACATCCCACAAAGACGCTGAAGGCTGACAGGACGTACTGTACACACTTTTTATTATTCCTTCATCTCCCTTCCTCCGCCTCTCGCTCGCTCTCTCCTCTGCAGTGCCATGGCAACACAGGAGATGAATGCCGACAAAGAAAATCCTGACGGCAGGAAAATGGTGGAGATGGAGGAGGAGGAGGAGAAGGGTTGAACCTGCAGAGAAGGACAAGGGCAGATTTAGTGATTCTTTCTGTGAGGGAGGGGTTGATAGTAAAATGCAGAATAGCTGACCTCCTCTTCGTCCCCAACAGAAAGATTTACAGCAGCTCTGATGTGTATTTATCACCGAGACAAAGGACTGCGAGGCCATGAAATGACTTATCGCTAATGCTTCTTCTTCATCGTCTCATCTCTGCTACACTTCATTCCCTGCTGCCGCAAAGGATGCTGGGAGGATGGGCCAGCTCTATTTATAGCCGACAGGGTTTCAATCAGTCCTGGAATTTCAGGGAAATCATGAAATGTTGGGGTGCCTTTTCCAGGCAGGGAGAGTCTGAGGATTTCAGGGAAACGGCAGCATGTGTTTTCAGACGGATCCAAACATTTCAGATTTATTAACAGAAGTCAAAATTATTTCACTCTTTTGTTAATCATCACTGGATTTTTCTAAAAATGTCCAGAATAGTACAGCTCAGGGAACAGACCTGTGTTGACCCAATATACGACAGCACTGATTTAAAGGAGACCTCCCTCCACAGACTGAACATCAGACTGAACGTCAAACATCGGACTGAACATCGGACTGAACGTCAAACATCGGACTGAACATTGGACTGAATATCAAACATCGGACTGAACATCGGACTAAACATCAGACATCGGACTGAACATCAGACATCGGACTGAACATCAAACATCGGACTGAACATAATGTTAGTCATGAAGTTAGTTCAGACATAAGAGCCCTCGTCAAGTGAAACAACAGATTTTTGTCCTCCTGTTTGATTCTTCTTCTAATGTATCGTACACACTCTCCTGTCCCGTGAATGTTGGCTGTTAGCATTATAAAGACTTTTTATTGTGACAGTGGTCGTCTCCGGCAGCCTGACTCTCGTTTTGTTGGCGGTAAAAACATCCTGAGGCGTCGCTTCACTTCGACTTTAGGAATGCTTTTCTCAAAGTCGAAGTTTGTTATTTTGGATTCATAATTATGTTCTCTGCTTTGTCCTGATGAGAAATTATGTTTCAGACCAGGACTGGTTATATAGAAATGGACGTCGTCTTCATAGAGATCAATACTTTTAAAAACATAAAGATAGACAGCACCCAGTACGGAGCCCTGTGGCACTCCGTATGAGATGTCAGTGCATCTTTAATCAGAGTTTTTGGATGAATAGGTTTAATCCTCTCTGAAACATGATATCATTACTGCTGCCAATATTTGCCTACATGACTAAAAACATGAAGAAACAAACCACTCAAGAACCATAAGAAGAAGAGCAGCAAACAAAACAATGAAACTGTAAAAACAACTACAGTGAACCCTCGTTTATCGCGGGGGATACGTTCCAAAAATAGCGCGAAGTGAGTTTTACAATTATTATACATGTTTTAAGGCCGTAAAACCCCTAACCACACACTTTTATACACCCTTTTACACACATTTTGTACAGTACTCCCTTAAACAGGACGCAGAACACATGTGCGGTTCTCCCTTAGCCAATCAGGACGCAGAACACAATGCGCGTTCATACTGTACAGTACACTGTAAAAAAAAAAAAAAACATGCAAAATGACACTGAAAAAAATCCGCGATATAGCGAGGGATCACTGTAATTAGATTCCAGTCCAGTTTGAACACTTCAGCTCTGTTTTGTAAATTATGTATTAGTTTTTTTTTATAAACTTGATTGAGTTCAGCTGGTTCTCAAAGGAGAAAGTGTATCGACACTTAAATCTTTTTATTTGGCGAGCCGTCGTTCAGAGACAAAAACATGTTGTAATATATATTTTATTGAATTAGTTTTGATATTTTCTGTTCATTTAGTTTCATTTTTCTAGCTCCTGAGTTTCTTTCAGACGTCGGCCTGTTTTCACGAACTTCTCTCAAAATTAACTGAATCAGCCGTCGTGACGTTCGTTCCACTCGTCACATGTCACCGTGCTGTCCGTCATGGCCGTGATAACTCAGCGAGTTTCCCCGTGCTGACTCATCTCTGGAAAGAGACTCAAAGTCTGAGGACTGAAGTAGGACAGAGGTCAAACCCACAGCGGACCGGGAACCAGGAGGAGGAGGAGGAGGAGGAGGAGGAGGAGGAGGGTGCTGCTGAGGTTTCCAGACTGCAGAGAGATCAGAGGACTAATTTCCTCGCTGCCTGCGCTCTCTTTAAACACACACACACTCGTCTCTCCGTCAGCCCTGCAGTCTGTTGTTGCTGTCTGCTTCAGACAGACGGAGGCTGGACGAGCGACCGGCTGCTCCGCGATGCTCCCTCACCCCGGCAGGTTAATCCTCCCTCTGAGGCTCCTCTCTCTCTTTCTCCTGACGAGTCGGGCGTCCGCCACCGCTGCTCTTAACTGAGAGCAAGAGGGAGGAGGACAACCTCCTCTCTGCTCCGTCGCTTCAACATCTGGTCACCTCCATCAGCTCCTCTGCAGCTCCCTGTTTGTGTCTGTGAGGGAGAGGAGGAGGAGGAGGAAGGAGGGGGGACACAAGGTGGAGTGAAGCCCCCCTCCCATCGTCTGCTCTCCAGCCAGCACCACCTCAGCCACCCCGGAGCCTGCAGCAGGAGCGAGAGGAGGCGCAGAGGAGGCAACACACCACCTCCACCTCCACCTTCAGCACAGCGGCAGCAGCGGCAACAAGCAGCATGCTCAACTCTGTGTGGTACGCCAAAAAGATGGGCCGCCGCATCATGGGCACCCTGAGGAGAACCAAGCGGCTCCACCGGCGCCTTCTGGTAGGTCACCCACCCTCCACCCTCTCTGAGCCCCCCACCCATATGAAAACAAGCTGAGGTGGTGGTGGTGGAGGTGCTGCACCGATGCTGTAGCGTGCAGTGTGATTCATACGATGGTACAGCTCTCTGAGTGTGTTGTAAACGTATCGATCGACGTCTGTGGAGGTGACGCCGCTCGATGAGGCAGAGGTGGAAAAGTTGCAACAGGAGCTGCTGCGTCATGTGGAGGATCACCAACCTCCACCTCTGCTTCACTTCTCCACCGCAGATGGAGAAACGCCCTCATCCACAACCTCATCATCGGCATCCTCATCACATAAACATGCTGTGTGTGATCTGTGAGTTGCTCGTTTGTACACACACACACACACTCAGTGTGTTGGTTGTTCTGGAGCTTTCAGCAGCTGTGGGTTGATCCGACGTGAACGCTGAGCTGTAAATCTCCCTCGTGTTTCTGTTGTCAGGTGTGTGTTGGGATCCCGTCACACCTGTGCATTGTTTTTAATAACACACTGTGTGTGTGTGTGTGTGTGTGTGTGTGTGTGTGTGTGTGTTGATGTGGAGAGATTTACCTGCATAAACAGCAGCATCATGTTCTGGGCAGATGTGAGGAACCCCTGCAGTAGCACATGCCTTCCCTGGCGTTGCCTAGCAACCTCCAGGCTCCTGACACGCAGCACTACCCCACCGCCTCCCTGTGTACTGCCTCACACACACCAACATACATGCACACACACACACACACACACACACACACACACACTGTAATGTCGGTTTACTCTGAGGACAAACTATAAAAACTTGAGCTGAGCATTTTAAAACTGTGTCACAGTGAGACGACCATTTCCCATCAGCCCACACACCGCCGCAGCTTCATCTGTGGTGAGTTCACTGTCTGTGATAACATCGGGACAGATGAGCGTCTGTGGTGAGTTCACTGTCTGTGATAACATCGGGACAGATGAGCGTCTGTGGTGAGTTCACTGTCTGTGATAACATCGGGACAGATGAGCGTCTGTGGTGAGTTCACTGTCTGTGATAACATCGGGACAGATGATTGATGTCCTCAGACTTCTTTTTTGATGCTTTAATTAAACTCGTCTGTAGTTGTTGGTTTCTCCGTCACGTTGTTCTGTTGATGGAGCGAGGGTTCCTCGGTGGTTTGGATCATATCCGAGCTGTGTTTCAGTGTCTGACGTGAGCCCGAGCTCAGATTCACGACTGTAATCTGTTTGCTGTCCCGTCAGGTGTGGATCATGTCCTCCACCTGCAGCCCACCGCGGGTTAATGACCCGTGACACGGCTCGCCGTCACACGGAAACAGCACGCTGAAGGTGTACGGAGGACATGGACACACTGTAGATGTAGTTTAACTTTAACACGTTCATGCTGGAGCTGTGTTCACAAACGACTGACTCCATTTGTGCTTGATTTGTCTGCTGAGGACTGAAACATTTCTGCAGGATGTCATATCATTTGATTTTGAATGTCTGAACTTGTTCTTCAGGTCATGGTTTGTCCTGACTTTGAGTTTATGAGTAGACGGTATGACCACAGTGAAAGTCTCGTGTTTACTTTCAGCCTGACGAGAAATGATTCAAATAGAAATCAGTTTATTTCTCCAGCTCGGGACAGTCCTCGACTCTCTGAAGCTCCAGAGCCACGTTCATGAACCGCACAGCGCTGTAAAAAGACGAAACAGAAGACTGTAGATGAAACTCAGTTTGTGTTCGTCTTATTTTACTCATTATTAGGTTTGCTCTGTTTGTTTCAAACCTGCCTGCTGGTTCCACCGCTCATGTTGCTGCTCAAGTTGAGTTCTAAAGTTTGGACTGCTCGTGTTGTCGTCTCCATGAATCTCTATGATTGAAACAGGTCAAACATTTGGAATCAGCTGTCACATCAGAGAGGAAACTCTTTCAGTTTGTTTTGGTGTTCATTCAAGCAGGGCTGTCCTCTCGGTTGCAGGGCTGTCCTCTCGGTTGCAGGGCTGTCCTCACGGTTGCAGGTTGCAGGGCTGTCCTCTCGGTTGCAGGGCTGTCCTCTCGGTTGCAGGTTGCAGGGCTGTCCTCTCGGTTGCTTGTTGATGGCAGCATGTTTATGTTTCATGGTGACATCAGTCAACTTCAGAAAATGATGGACTGATCAGTCAGTAACGAGTTGAGTTTAATCTCCAAACTAACCGTCTGATCGTCGAGTCACCGTGTTCGCAGATGTTTTCAAGCTGCAGTTTGTGATAAATAAATCATGTTCCTACAGATAATTTGCACATTAATAAAGGAACAGTCTTTAACAGAGTTAATGGAGCACAGCTCCGTGTTTTAAGATAACGACATTTTAAAGGTCGTATCTAATAACTGACCCATTAGTGGACGCATCACCTCAGACACTCGAGGAACCTCCAGGGATCAAACACCCCTGAGACCTCGAGGCTCTGCACAGAGGGCTTCAAAATCACAGTGGAACGACTGAATGTTGTGTTTGTGTGCCGTGTTGACGTGATGGGAGCTGCAGGCAGGCGTGTGTTGACCTGAGCGGCCTGTAGGTGGAGCTGCACATGCTCAGCAGCAGATCCTCCGTCAGCGCTGCAGCGCTCGGTGTTTCATCTGGAAACACTGGATGTGTTGACGAGGACGCAGCAGTGAGATGGACTCCCCCTCCTCTCTCTCTCTCTCTCTGGTGTATATTTATACTGTGACGTGTTCACTTCACTCGGATTGATTTGCTCTCTAAACGCTGCGTTTGAGTTCCTGTTGTCATGAATCATGTGGGTCAGCTTCCAGATTCCTGCACATTTAACACTCCGGGTTGATTCTGATGGAGCCTGCAGGCTGAACACGGCAACAATAACCCACTTTACTGATCACAGGGCAGATATTCATGGACGCAGATCAATATGCTTTGTCTCCTGTGGTGATGAATATGAATGGAGACGAGGCGTTCAGGGACAGTCCCGGCCGGTTTCATGCAGATTACGGCTGCGTCGTGTATCCAGATGAAACTCTGATGTGTCGTGTGTGTCGGCTTGTTTTTGTGGATGCCGGAGAGAGAATGATCTGGAAACGCTCCTCCCACCAAACGCCGGCTCTCCTCCTGGATTTTAAATCCACTTATGAAATCCGTCCAGCAGCACAGCGACCGTTGTCATGTCAACAGCGGTATCTAGGGCATATTTTATGTTGTATAAATTATTTTCCCATTCATAATTTACCCGATGTAAAGGCTGGTTACTATTATTCCACACTGCGCATACAGCGCCGTCTGTCAGGGCTGCCTGTAGATTCAATATTAAAACTCAATCAGCTCAACCAGAGCTGGATTTTTGAGGCTGATAGTGAGATTTAAATAATCAAACATGCAGCCTGAAATAAATTTAGTTTAAATGTTTGTTAGTGACTGCAGCCTGAAACTACAACGCTGCTGCGTGCTCGCGTTTGACAGTTACACTGTTAAAGGTCAGTGTGTAGAATTTATTTGCATCTAGTGGTGTAATCTCACCCTGACCTGCCTCGTGTACAACGCTGTAGAAACACGGTGTCGGCCTCCATGAA
>NC_040012.1:1303203-1308581 GCF_000972845.2 Larimichthys crocea
TTAACCGGCGTCCTCACAGACCTGCGGGACGTCTTACATGTCTAAATGTTTGTTTGTGTCGTAGACGGACTTCACTCACATTTACTTTTCTGACACCCGCAGGAAGTTTCAGGAATTGATCACACCAACAGTGTAGTGTCACAGGTTGTTGTTTGTAACCCGATGCTTCTGTTGACGTGTTTTGTTTGTTTTTATTGTGGTCGTCATGGCGATCGTCGTGGTATCCAGGGTAACTCTGGACTGGGCTTCAGCATCGCGGGCGGCACTGACAACCCCCACATCGGTGAAGACCCCAGCATCTTCATCACCAAAGTCATCCCTGGAGGAGCCGCAGCCCAGGACGGACGGCTCAGGTGAGTCTGCTTCAGCGTTCACCGTGATGGTCCAGGATCAGGTCCAGGTCCAGGTCCGGACCTTAAACGTGATATTTTATCAGATAAGAACTGAGTTCACGTCCCGTCCTTCTCAAGCTGTTCGTCATTAGTTAAGAGCTTGTGTCGTTCACCCAGAATCCCCTGCAGCGTCCCGCCGCCTTTCACTGCTTCATTCATAATGCAGCAGGCTGACACACCTGATCCAGGTGATGATGATGGTGGTGCTGGTGGTCCTGCTTCAGTCTCAGGTCGCCTGTGTTGAACTGTCAGTCATCGTGAGGCTCATGTGTCTGACTGAAAGCTCAGGTTCAGCTCGGACCGTCAGACTGAGTTTAACAGAGTTTATGTATTTATGTGTTCGTCACTAACGTACAGACGTTTCTGTGACTGCTGATGTGACGCAGTGTTAAACATGAAGGCTGTGACGCTGGTGCTGCAGTTTAAAATGAGGTGATGATGTCGTGGCGTGGGTTTTCGTTCACTTCATTAAAGGTCAGATCCTTGGCGAGGCGTCCTCGCTGTGTCTTGAAACTGTTTTTGCATCTCTGGAACGTTCGATGTTCTGACGTTAAACTAAACGTCCTCCCCTTCAGGGTCAACGACGTCATCCTGAGAGTGAACGAGGTGGATGTTCGGGACGTGACCCACAGCCGAGCCGTGGAGGCGCTGAAGGAGGCCGGCTCGCTGGTCCGACTCTACGTCCGCAGGAGGAAACCGGTCTCAGAGAAAGTGATGGAGATCAAACTGGTGAAAGGGCCCAAAGGTAACGCAGCGTCTTCCAAATCCATCTTTAAAATGTTCAGGCTGAAGGTGGAGCGCCCTGATGGAGGTGTGGTTGGATGTCGCGGCTTCATGATTATTCAGGCTCAAGAACAAAGCCTGCGTTTCCACGGAAACATCCCAAAATACGCCTCTGTGCATTAACGTGTCCTGATTTGTGCTGCTGTTAAATTAGCAGCAGCTCCTGAATGTTTGGCTGATGTTTTCTAAACGCTACTGTAACGCTCTAACACTTCTGGTTCTGGTCCAGGTCTCGGCTTCAGTATAGCGGGCGGCGTGGGGAACCAGCACATCCCGGGCGACAACAGCATCTATGTCACCAAGATCATCGAAGGAGGCGCTGCACATAAAGACGGGAGGCTGCAGATCGGAGACAAACTGCTGGCTGTAAGAGTCTTTATCGGACGGGACGGGGACTGAAGACAGAACACACTGTGTCTCAGGCTAAATGTTGATCAGGACGAGTAGTAAACTGTTTTTAAGATCTGACGTTGCATCTTCTTCTGTTATCGTAGTTATGAGTCCTTAAATCTTCTTCCTGTCTGCTGTCAGATGTTTTCTACCAAACTAACATGATAACATTTGTCAGATGGTTTCTCTTCTTCTCTGAAGGAAAACCAGCTGATGAACGTTCAGGCGATGACGTGTCTCCTCTCTCTGTGTTCAGGTGAACAGTGCTTGCCTGGAGGAGGTGAGCCACGAACACGCCGTCACTGCCTTGAAAAACACTCCTGACGTGGTCTACTTGAAAGTGGCTAAACCCAACAGTGTCTTCATGAACGACAGCTTCGCCCCGCCCGACCTCACCAACTGTGAGTGATGCCGCTCTTTAATTTAACCTTTAATCTGTGGTGACGTGGTGGTCTCTGTCGAGGCTCGGCGGGCGTTCAGACCTGCTCTGTGTTTAAAATGTGCTGCGGTCTGTTTGAGGTCCAGGTGAGTAACGTTCACAGACGGTCAGAGAGTAAAGACACTCAGAGTAATGAACCCTCTGTGCTCTCTTGCTGACGTTCGTCCTCAATCAGCCAAACAAGGACATGAATCCTCTGATGGAGGTCTGTAACAGAGCAGATTAGCAGGTCCTGGTTCAGACACGGGCCGCCTGACTTTCTGCCTTTGACCCTGAATTAGCGTTGAGTTCATCGGGGACGGCGGCGTGTCTTCGATGGTTCCCCAGCGAAACAACACGTCTCAAAGGCGAGGCGAGGAGGAGCTCGATCAGAGCACGAGCTCTGGATCGGCTCCCAACGACTCCCTCGACGAACCTTAATGTGGAGACGCTGAAGGACAAAGTGATGCTGGAGCGGTGAGGACAGGAGGAACCACGTCCAGCTCAGCGGTCCGTCCAGGAGACGGAGATGAAGTCATCAGATGAGTCACAGGAAGCTTCACTTCAGCACATCAAACTCTTCATGTCGACTTCCCTGACAGACGCCACGTCCTGTCTTTACAATGGATGCACAGAATAACACGACAGCGACTTTTATTCCAATAAATTAAAATCACAAAATGTCCAAAAAATCTAACAGAAAAACAAAAGTTTGTCTCTTTCTTTCAAACTAAGATCGTCTTAATTAACTCGTTAACTTCATTCAGACTGAAGCTAAATAAAGAGGACCTGCAGTGGACATGAAGTCTGAGAACTAACCGTCACTCAGTGATTCTTTGTGTTTGATTAGATTTTGAATTTCCAGCTGCAGATGATCGATGATGATCTAAAACAGAGTTAATAATAAATCAATTAAAGTCCGATAAATTCTCCAGGATCAGGTGACAACAACGTGAACGACAGCAGACTGTCTGAAGATCTGACCGATCAAATGACGGAGACGTGATGAGATCAGGACTCCACCACTGAAGCTGTTCTGATGATCAGCTGATCACCTGACGGTCCGACCATCAGGACAAAGACTTTAAGTGTGACCACACCTGAGCACGATGACGGCATCATGACACCATCGCTCACGTAGATCAACGTGTCACCATGGATACAGCCAGCATCAGCCATGTGACCCCCCTCTGCGTGAAGGACGACAACAAATCCACTCAGCGAGTGTCGAGCTGCTAATCCACAAACACTGACGGAGGAGGGTGGAGAAGGAGGGCAGCAGTATATATGATGATATCCTGCCACAGTGGACGAAGATCTGAGGTCATGACGGAGGAACTGCTCTGACTTCTGAGTGAGAGAGCAGAGTCAGGACGACCTGAACCCAGACCCAGAAACCTGACCAAGCAGAGACACGTCAGAGGGACCAGATACCAGCAGAGACACGTCAGAGGGACCGAAACCAGCAGAGACGCGTCAGAGGGCCCGAAACCAGCAGAGACACGTCAGAGGGACCGAAACCAGCAGAGACACGTCAGAGGGACCGAAACCAGCAGAGACACGTCAGAGGGACCGAAACCAGCAGAGACACGTCAGAGGGACCGAAACCAGCAGAGACACGTCAGAGGGACCGAAACCAGCAGAGACACGTCAGAGGGACCGAAACCAGCAGAGACACGTCAGAGGGACCGAAACCAGCAGAGACACGTCAGAGGGACCGAAACCAGAAGAGACACGTCAGAGGGACCGAAACCAGCAGAGACACGTCAGAGGGACTGAAACCAGTTTACGACCTCCTCAGTGGCTTCCGGCCTCGTCCAATCAGGTGGTAACAGGAGCCGACAGGTGTCTGATCAGAAGCTGACACACACACACACACACACACACACTGCTGCTCGGAGTAAGCGTGTCAGAGAGCACACAGATGTTTGTTTGTACACACACCTGTACGTTAACCTGTGTGTGTGTGTGTGTGTGTGTTGCAGCGTACTCTCAGCACATGGAGAATCATATCAGCCCGCCCAACTTCCTGAGTCAGCCTCTGCCACCTCCAGCATCGTCCGGACGCTTCTCCCCGACCCCAAAGAGCATGCTGGGAGACGACGAGGTCACCCGGTGAGGACAAAACACACACACACACACACACACGCACAGTTCTGATCCTGGTTCTTGTTGTAGTTCTTGTGGATGGACTGGCAGGTTGTCTTCAGTCCAGCCTGGGTCAGCGAGCCTCTGTGGTGTCTGCTGATCTGATTGGCTGTGTGGTCATGTGATGTCAGGGTGATTGACAGCTGTGTGGTCCAACAGGGAGCCCAGGAAGGTGGTGCTGCACAGAGGAGCCACCGGGCTGGGCTTCAACATCGTGGGCGGAGAGGACGGAGAGGGGATCTTCATCTCCTTCATCCTCGCCGGAGGACCGGCTGACCTCTGCGGAGAGCTGAGGAAAGGAGACCGCCTCGTGTCTGTATGTGCGCACACACACACACACACACACACACACACACACACACACAAATAGCATCAGTAATGTGTGTGTGTCTGTTTCCAGGTGAACGGCGTGGACCTCCGTAACGCCACCCACGAGCAGGCTGCCGCCGCCCTGAAGAACGCCGGGCAGACGGTGACCATCATCGCCCACTACAGGCCGGAGGGTGAGCTCATATATCCACTGTCAGGAGGGTCAGGGGTCCTGGAAAGTCCTGGAAAACTTCCTTGAAATCAAAGAATGGTCTTGAATCAAAGTGTGAATTTTGCTTCCTGTCCAGAGTACAGTCGGTTTGAGGCGAAGATCCACGACCTGCGAGAGCAGATGATGAACAGCAGCATCAGTTCTGGTTCTGGATCTTTACGGACGAGTCAGAAGAGGTCGCTCTACGTCAGGTAAGATCACCTGAGGGAAGAACTCCGTCCTGATTGGTCAGTTACGGTCAGTTAATTCAGACGTTATTCTGAATTCATCTTTTGAACGTGTCCGTATCTTGGTTTCGTTTTATTTCTGATGTGATGAATCTAAGTGGAGGACCTCTGAGTGTCCTCTGAGTGTCTTCTGTCCTCTGAGTGTCTTCTGTCCTCTGTGTGTCCTCTGAGTGTCCTCTGTGTGTCCTCTGTCCTCTGTGTGTCCTCTGAGTGTCCTCTGTGTGTCTTCTGTTCTCTGTGTGTACGCTGAGTGTCCTCTGTCCTCTGTGTGTCCTCTGAGTGTCCTCTGTCCTCTGAGTGTCCTCTGTCCTCTGAACTTTAAGATGATTGAACAGAAGTTTTTGGCCTGGATTAGCTGATCTGGTCTCTCTCTCTCTCTGTCTCTCTCTCTGTCTCTCTCTGTCTCTCTCTCTCTGTCTCTCTCTCTCTGTCTCTCTCTCTCTCTCTCTCTCTCTCTCTCTCTCTGTCTCTCTCTCTCT
>NC_040012.1:1310081-1318400 GCF_000972845.2 Larimichthys crocea
CACACACACACACCTCACATCACACACACACACACCTCACATCACACACCTCACATCACACACACACACACACACACACACTAACCTGTCCAGTCACAGTTTAATATTTAAGGCTCCACAGGATCAACGGTTTACATGACAACAAGAGCCTTGAACGTGTCCTCTGACCTCTGTGTGTCCTCTGACCTCTGTGTGTCCTCTGACCTCGTGTCCTTTGACCTCTGTGTGACCTCTGTGTGTCCTCTGTGTGACCTCTGTGTGACCTCTGTGTGTCCTCTGACCTCTGTGTGTCCTCTGTGTGACCTCTGACCTCTGTGTGACCTCTGTGTGTCCTCTGACCTCTGTGTGTCCTCTGACCTCTGTGTGTCCTCTGACCTCTGTGTGTCCTCTGTGTGTCCTCTGTGTGTCCTCTGACCTCGTGTCCTCTGTGTCCTCTGACCTCGTGTCCTCTGACCTCGTGTCCTCTGTGTGTCCTCTGACCTCGTGTCCTCTGACCTTGTGTCTTCAGGGTTGAGAAGAAGGAGAGAGCGAGATTAAAGACGGTGAAGTTTAACGCTAAGTCTCGGGACAGAGGGGTGAGTGTTTGCTTCCTGTTTCTGACCCAGGTGAACTCCCATGATGCTTTGTGTGAAGTCTGTCAAAAACATTTCAGGTGAGCGACAGGGCGATGTGTTTCATCAGTCGCGGACACGTGATCTGTGACAGCGCGTGGCTTGGATCTGATCTGATGTCAGTTTTAGCTCACCTGGTGAAAGTCTGCAGTTTGTTACAACAAGCAGAGCTCGTGCTGTAACTCACACAGGGCATCATGGGACATGTAGTTTTTGTTCTGATTCAGATTTGTCTTTAAAGCAGCCTGATGTGTTTGCATGTTTTTAGAGTTTGTTCATGTCAAGACTCCACCTGTCAGACTGTGGAGATGAACTCCACCTACTAATGAGTGACTAATGTTGAAAAGCAGCTCCACTCTTTAACAGCATGTTGTTGATCTTCTTGACGTCTCAGCAGCCGAACTGCAGCAGCGCCTCCCCAGCACCTTTTTTTAAACCGTGTGTCGCTTTAACACGCGTTGCCAAAACGCCCAGCGCCGCCCGCCAACCCGCCCGCCCTCTAACACACCAGACTGAAGGGTGGAGAAAAGAAACCCACCATGCATGAGCCTTCCCTCCCACCTCATTCAAGAGAAACGCTTGACATTGATGTCTGACTGTCTGCTGCTCACACAAACCTCCCTCCTCCTCCTCACCACTCACCTGTCTCACCTGTCTCACCCCCTCCTCTGTCCTGCTGGATAACAGATCATTTACATCAAGAAAGACTCGACATGAAACATCAGCCTGAGATGATCAGTCAGTCTTTGACTTTGAGGCTGGTTTTTAACACTGCATCCATGTTTTGTCAAATATTTTCTGATTGGTCGAATCTTTACAGATTTGTACCTAAAACCTGCAGAAAGAAGCAGTCTGAACTGAGCTGGATGTTTACTGCTTGCTCTGATTTGATCCTCACATGAAGGTTTTTACTGGACCGTTTCACAGACGGTGAATCTGAGTCAGGGCTTGTGAACGTCGTCACAGCTGATCTGAAACCAGTGGAACGTCCCCCCTCAGCTTGTTTCTCTGCATGTTTCGTCTGCATGTTCACTCCCTCCTCATCCTGCGTTTGTCTGACACCTGCTGCCTTCACTGTCCCCGTGTAACGCCGACAGGTCCACATCACTCAGAGCGGCGAGCACTGCTCGGCTCAGTTTCTATGCAGATGATACCAAAATGTTCAGTAGATGTCTGATTCTGTGGTTTGGACTGGTTACATCTCATGCTGTTAGCTTTTAAATAAAGGTGTCCACAGAATGATAGAGACATCAGAGACATCAGAGGTGTGTATGTCTGTCTTAGTGGAGCTGTATTTAAATCGTGCTGTTAGCCGGTAGCCACAGACTCAGACAAAGCGTCTCATTCTGTCCAAACCGACATCAGACTTCCCTCCATCTCCCCTTCTTCCTCCTCTTGTTTTTTATTCCATCACCCCCTCCTCTCCTCCTCTTCCTCCTCTCCTCCTCCTCCTCAGCAGTCTCTCAATGACAAGCGTAAAAAGAACCTCTTTTCCCGAAAGTTTCCGTTCTACAAGAGCAAAGAGGCGAGCGAGCAGGAGACCAGCGACGTCGACCGTAAGTACCACCAACCGGCGCGGCGGGGCGAGGCCGTCTGTCTGAGAGACGATTGGTCAGGTGACAGGAAGAGAGGCCAGCTGGAGGCGGCGCTGCTGCAAAAGGCGCATTGGTTGCCACGGCAACAGGGCCCGGCTTAAAATAATGTAGTGAACCGACCAAAACCTGGTTCAGATATTCACAGTCGACCCCCCAGCAGACGTTTCAGCTGTGACGGCTGAATATTCGGACTCCTCCTCCTCGGAGCCAAAGTGGCCGCCCTGTAGCCGCGGTGACCGGCTGCGTTCCCTCTGCTCTCTCTCTGTCGCTGTCGCTCAGTAACTTTGTTTCTTTGTGGTTGTTTTCTCCTCGTTGTTCACTCGGCTCTGCTGACCTCAGGACAACAGTGACGACATGCTATCCAAAGGCCACAGTAAGTCTGTCCCTCCAAACACCAACACCATCAACACCAACAACACCATCACCTCCACCAACAACAACAACATCAACAACAACACCAACAAAATCAACACCAACACCACCAACAACAACATCAACAACATCAATACCACCAACAACAACACCAACAACATCAACACCAACACCACCAACAACACCAACAACATCACCAACAACACCAACACCATCACCTCCACCATCAACACCAACACCACCATCAACAACAACATCAACAACAACACCATCAACATCATCAACATAACCATCATCAACACCAATACCACCATCAACACCACCAACAACATCAACATCAACAACACCAACACCATCAACACCACCATCAACAACAACACCAACAACATCATCAACATAACCATCATCAACACCAATACCACCATCAACACCAACATCACCTCCATCAGCACCACCAACATCAACACCACCAACACCATGATCCACACCAACATCAGCACCACCACTACCATTGTCCTCCTCCTCCTCCTCCTCCTCCTCCTCCTCCTCCTTCTTCTTCTTCTTCTTCTTCTTCTTCTTCTTCTTCTTCTTCTTCTTCTTCTTCTTCTTCTTCCTCCTCCTTCCTTTTCCTCCTCCTCTTCCTTCTCCTCCTCTTCTTCTCCCTGCTCCTCCTTCTCCTCCTCTTCCTCCACCTTCTCCCTCCTCCACCTTCTCCCTCCTCCTTCTTCCTCCTCCTTCCTCCTTCCTTTTCCTCCTCCTTGTCCCTCCTCCTCTTCCTTCTCCTCCTCTTCTTCTTCCTCTTCTCCCTCCTCCTCCTTCTCCTCCTCTTCCTCCACCTTCTCCCTCCTCCACCTTCTCCCTCCTCCTCCTCCTCCTTCTCCTCCTCTTCTCCCTCCTCCTCCGGCTGTCGAGGATCCTCCAGACCGGACCTTCTCCATCTTTTCACGTTCTGTCACAGCAGATTCACACATTGGTCACTTGTCACTCGTCTACCTGTCACTGCTCAGGTGAACTGTCACACCTGGATCGTTCTGGACCTTCATGGAGGTTTAACTGAGTTTTCTCTCACTGATCAGCGACGTGCTGAGGTTTGAGTGATTGATCATTGATGGATGAAAAAAATGCTGATCCTTTGTTACTGTCTTTTATTTTGTAGGAATCATTTCTGCTGGTTTATTTTTGAGTGTTGACAAAGTTTCTCTTCATGCATCAATATTGAAAAAAGTTTAAATGAGTTCCAGCGTCAGAACATTCTGCTGAAAATCAAAGAAACCAACGAAGAAGAACTTTAAAGAACATTTCATGTTTATTTGGTGACGTCATCATTTTACATGATTCTGTTTTTTGAAGCTCGTCGTTTGTTACGTTTCTTTTTCTCAGCGTCTGTTGATCTTCAAACTATTATGCAGGTTTTTTTTGTTTGAAATGAAAAATTTCCATCTCAAGTTCTCAGAGTCGTTTTTAAACGTCCTGAAACAAACGAAGATTCAGATTATTCACACAATCTAGTTTGATCTTAAATCAGCGTCTCGTTGATTCCAGATCCTGACGAGGTGACGCCTGAGGAGTCTCAGCTGAAAACAGTTTATTAATCAGATCTGCTGATCATTAAAGAGTTCAGACATCCGAGTCGTCTCCAGATGTTCGTTAAGTTAGAACATGTTTAACATTTCTTTGAATTATCATTTTAGTATTATTAAATCAAATTTCAATATTTTGGTTTGAATGAAAAGTTGATTGACACAATAAACTGATGATGTCATCAGCAGATTCAAACAGACTGCTGGTCTCTGATTGGTTTCCTGAGGTTTGTTGCGTTGGCGTGATTCGAACACGTCAAACCTGCTTTATGTTTTTTTATCGCGGCGCTCGCCGTGGCGTGTAACGTCCCGTCTGTCTGTTGAACTGTACATGAGAACATTGTGTTGCTGTTGACCTCTGGTCTTCTGGGCGCAAAGCATTCTGGGAAAGCGATGCTCCCGGCTGACGCTGTGTTTTGTTGTGATTCCAGAACACGTGACCTCTAACGCCAGCGATAGTGAAAGTAGCTACCGTAAGTGTGACACTGCCTGCCGCTTCACCCGATGACTGACAGGAAACACTAACCGCTAACTCGCACAGGCTGCTGATTGGCCAATGACAGCATGACATCACACACACACAGTTTACCCACGCTAACGTCCCTGAACGCTGCCTGACGGGCTGTTTGCATTGCAGCTGCTGCATGAAGAGAGTGTGTGTGTGTGTGTGTGTGTGTGTGTGTGTGTGCTGAATATTAATATTAAAGCCCTCGCCTGTAGACACTCACACACACCTGCTGACCTCCACTAGAGGTCAGCAGAGCTTCATGAGGACGTAAACAGTCGGTGTGTATCTCAGTGTCACTGACTCAAACTAAAGGAAAGTTTCTCTGTAAAGTTTCAGGTGTGAAGTGAAATAAATGTGACAGGATGAAGACTCAGTGAAGACCTGGAGAAGATGAAGTTAATGTTATAACTTAGGACATGTTCAACAAACTGAATATTAAATGAAAGATTCAGAAATACCAAGTCAGTTTACTCAGAGGAAAGTCACAGCTCATAGTGTATTCATCACTATTCTAAAAGATCAGTTTTCAATCTGAATGTTTCCTGAATGTTTCCTGAACGTTTGTCCCTTTAATTCTCACTGAGCGTTCGTTATCCGTCTTCCCGCCTTCCTGCTCGACCCGAGCCGAGTCCAGACTCTGAATCAGATTGTAACACTGAGTGATGAACTCAGCCTTCATCCCTCCATTAACATCTGTGTTTAACACCCTCCTCCTCCTCCTCCTCCTCCTCCTCCCCATCTCCCTACTCCTCCTCCTCCTCCTCCTAACTGTCCTGTGTTTGCAGGTGGACAGGAGGAGTACGTTCTGTCGTATGAACCCGTCGTCCAGCAGGAAGGTGAGATTCGAGCTCTCTGATGTTTGTCTCTTTGTTTAGGAGTTTGTTCTGATCACTTCGTGTTCCCGTCCTCTGACAGTGAACTACACCCGGCCCGTCATCATCCTCGGCCCCATGAAGGATCGGATCAACGACGACCTGATCTCCGAGTTCCCCGACAAATTTGGATCCTGCGTCCCTCGTAAGTCGTCGCCGGCGTGCGACCTGACGGGTCACGTTCTCGCTCACCCGTCAGCTGATGAAAGTTTTCCCTCCTCTCTCTCTCAGATACGACCCGGCCGAAGCGAGACTACGAGGTGGACGGCAGAGACTATCACTTTGTGGTGTCCAGAGAACAGATGGAGAAGGACATCCAGGACCACAGGTTCATCGAGGCGGGACAGTACAACAACCACCTGTACGGAACCAGCGTCCAGTCGGTCCGAGAGGTGGCTGAGAAGGTACCGGCACCACAGGAAGCATTTCTGTTCCCACCACAGAAGAAGAAACTGAACATGAACAGAGTTCTGTTTGGGTCACCTCAGAGACGTTTGAATTTCTCGTTAAGTCGACAGAACTTTTTAACATCTGCAGAAATATGACGTGAACTATTCGTGAAGATTCAGAAACAGAGAGGGAGACCGGGACGACGTGTTTGGACCAGAACCAGAGTATTTGTTAGTCACTGAGTTTGTGCTCGACCAATCAGAACACAGTGATCTGGGTTTTAAAAAGTCTGATGAACTCTGTTTTTCTTTCAGTGATGTCATGATGACGTCATCTGAACACGCCGTTCTTCTTCTGTTGTTTTCAGGGTAAACACTGCATCCTGGACGTGTCGGGGAACGCCATCAAGAGACTCCAGCTGGCTCAGCTTCACCCCATCGCCATTTTCATCAAACCCAAATCTGTGGAGAACATCATGTGAGTCCGACAGGAAGCCGCCGACACGCTGACAGCTGATGACATCACACAGACGTCACGATGTCTGATGTCGTCGTGACGTCGGTCTGATGTCGTCGTGACGTCGGTCTGATGTCGTCGTGACGCCGGTCTGATGTCGTCGTGACGTCGGTCTGATGTCGTCGTGACGTCGGTCTGATGTCGTCGTGACGTCGGTCTGATGTCGTCGTGACGGGGGGGGGGGGGGGGGGGGGGGGGGGGGGGGGTGGGTTGCGGGGTGGGGGGGTGAGGCTCTGCCGTCGCGGGTCGACCCTTTTCAAACCTAACCGAGTGACTCTACGACCGGACGCGGTGTGAGCAGGACGCGGCTCCCCCCCCTCATAACTTCTCCTTGGCCTGGTCCGCTGCCGACTCCACGCCTCTGCTTCCTCGTGCTCGGCTTCACCCTGATCGGTATCTCCCCAGCGTGTCGCCCTGCCCGCTGGCTGCATGCGCTCTCACGCTCCATCTTCTGTGTCGCGTGTCGTAAGTGTCGCCCCCAGCCCCCAGCCCCGGACCAGACCAGAAGGTTCTGTCTGAGCTCCGGTTCTGAGTTTGGTGCTCTCACCTGTGAAATGCTCGGTAACTCCTGCTCCAGTTTTTGGTGCTCTGTCGAAGGTTTTCCTGCCCTGCTCCTCCGTCAGACGCTTGTTCATCTCCCTGCAGGACAGAGATGACATCATGATGACATCACACGCAACGTCACGATGACCACAGAACGACGTCACGACCGACAGAGACCGACGTCACGACGACATCAGACCGACGTCACGATGACAGACCGCGTCACGACACACAGAACCGACTCACGACTGAACAGAACCGGACGTCAACGGACCGACATCAGACGAACCGACGTCCACGACGACATAAGACACCGCGTCACATGACAGACAGACGTCACGACGACAGACAGACGTCACGACGTCAGAGCAGACCGACGATCACGAAACCGACATCAGACCGACGTCACGATGGACAGACAGACGTCACGACGACAGACAGACGTCACGACGACATCAGACACGTCACAAGACGACAGAGTCAAGACGACAGACAGACCGCCACACGAGACAGACGACCGACGCAGAACAGACTCAGAACGACACGAATCAACCGAGTCACGACGACATCAGACAGAACGCGTCACGATGACAGACCGCGTCACGACGACATCAGACCGGCGTCACGACGACATCAGACCGACGTCACGATGACAGACAGACGTCACGACGACAGAGCAGACGTCACGACGACATCAGACGACGTCACGATGACAGACAGACGGCACGACGACAGACAGACGTCACGACGACGACAGACGTCAACGACGACAGACAACGCCACGACGACATCAGACGACGTCACGATGACATCAGACCGACGTCACGATGACAACCGCGACGTCACGACGACATCAGACGGCGTCACACGACGACATCAGACCGACGTCAAGATGACAAGAACCGACGTCACGACACAGACAGACGGTCCAGACGACATCAGACCGACGTCACGGACGACAGACACACGACAGTCAAACGACTACATCAGACCGACGTCACGATGAAAGACCATACGATCACGACGACAACTCAGACCAGACCCGCGTCACACGACGACATCAGACCGACGTCACGATGACAGACAGACGTCACGACGACAGACGAACCGACGATCACGAAGACAGACAGACGACACGATCAGACCGAAAGACAGACCGTCACGACGACAGAGAGACAGAGAACAGAGACAGACCACGTCACGACGACAGACCAGACGTCACGGACGACAGTCAGACCGACGTCCACGATGACAGGACCGGCGTCACACGACATCAGAACCGACGTCACGATGACAACCAGACGTCACGACACATCAGACAAGACTTCAACG
>NC_040012.1:1318510-1348587 GCF_000972845.2 Larimichthys crocea
ACGTTCTGTCGTATGAAACCCGTCGTCCAGCCGGAAGGTGAGATTCGAGCTCTCTGATGTTTGTCTCTTTGTTTAGGAGTTTGTTCCTGATCATTCGTGTTCCCGTCCTCTGACCAGTGAACTACACCCGGCCCGTCATCATCCTCGGCCCATGAAGAGATCGGATCAACGACGACCTGATCTCCGAGTTCCCCGACAATTTGGATCCTGCGTCCCTCGTAAGTCGTCGCCGGCTGTGCGACCTGACGGTCACGTTCTCGCTCACCCGTCAGCTGATGAAAGTTTTCCCTCCTCTCTCTCTCAGATACGACCCGGGCCGAAGCGAGACTACGAGGGTGGACGGCACAGGACACACTATCACTTTGTGGTGTCCAGCAGACAGATGGCGAAGGACATCCAGGACCACAGGTTCATCGAGGCGGGACCAGTACAAACACCACCTGTACGGACCCAGCGTCCAGTCGGTCCGAGAGGTGGCTGCGAACGGTACCGGCACCACAGGAAGCATTCGTCCCACCACCGAAGAAGAAAATGAACATGAAACAGAGTTCTGTTTGGGTTCACCTCAGAGAGTTTTGAATTCTCGTTAAGTTGACAGAAATTTTTACATCTGCAGAAATATGCCGTGAACTATTCGTGAAGATTCAGAAACAGAGAGGGAGACCGGGACGACGTGTTGGACCAGAACCAGAGTATTTGTTGTGTCACTGCAGTTTTGTGCTCGACCAATCAGAACACAGTGATCTGGGTTTTAGAAAGTCTTGATGAACTCTGTTTTTCTTTCAGTGATGTCATGATGACGTCATCTGAACACGCCGTTCTTCTTCTGTTGTTTTTCAGGGTAAAACCACTGCATCCTGGACGTGGCGGGGAACGCCATCAAGGACTCCAGCTGGCTCAGCTTCACCCCATCGCCATTTTCATCAAAACCCAAATCTGTGGAGAACATCATGTGAGGTCCGCAGGAAGCCGCCGACACGCTGACAGCTGTGATGACATCACACAGAAGTCACGATGTTGATGTCGTCGTGACGTCCGTCTGTGTGTCAGTGACGTCTGTCTGATTGTCGTCGTGACGTCTGTCTGATGTGTCGTGACGCGGTCTGATGTCGTCGTGACGCCGGTCTTTCGGTTCATCGCGGACGTCGGTCTGAGTCGTCGCTCGTGACGTCTGTCTGTCATCGTGACGTCGGTTCTGATGTCGTTGACGCCGGTCTGATGTTGTCGTGGACGCGGTCTGATGTCGTCGGACGTCGGTCTGTTCATCTTATCGTGACGTCGGTCTGATTGTCGTCGTGACGCCGGTCTGATTTCGTCGTGACGCCGTGTGCTGATGTTGTCGTCGACGCCGGTCTGATGTCGTCGTGACGTCTGTCTGTATCGATGACGCCGGTTCTGCTGTCGGTCGTGACGTCGGTCTGACTTGTCGTGGTGACGTCTGTCTGTCGTCGTGACGTCGGTCTCATGTCGTACGTGACGTCGGTCTGATTGTCGTCGTGGACGCCGGTCTGATGTCGTCGTGACGTCGGTCGTGCTCATCGTGACGTCGGTTCTCGGATGTCGTCGTGACGCCGGTCTGAGTCATGTGACGTCGGTTCTGTCGTCGTGACGTCGGTCTGATCGTCGTGACGTCGGTCTGATGTCGTCGTGCGTCGGTCTGATGTCATCATGACGTTGGTTGATGTCATCATGTGTCATCTCTGTCCTGCCGGGGATGAACAAGCGTCTGACGGAGGAGCAGGGCAGGAAAACCTTCGACAGAGCCAACAACCTGGAGCCGGGTTCACGAGCATTTCACAGGTGAGACACCAAACTCACTGAACAGAGCTCAGACAGAACCTGGTTCTGTCCTGGGTTTTTTCCTGGTTCTGGTTTGGTGTTCTTGACACTTTACGCCACGCCGACATCACTGACTGATGTTTGATCGTCTCTGCTCCTTCAGCCTCGTTCAGGGCGACACTCTGGAGGAATATACGATCAGGTGAAGTCAGATCATCGGGAGCAGTCGGGTCCGTTTCATCTGATCCAGTCCAAGGAGAAGTATGAGGGTGGAGTCGTCTGCTCCACCGCTCCTCTTTTGATTCACTCTTTTATTTTGAAAGTCGACCCGCAGACGGCAGCCTCACCCCTCCTCACCCCCCCCCCCCCCCCCCCCCCACCCCCCACCCCCCCCCCCCCCCCCCCACCCCGATCAGCGGCGGACACGCCGGCTGACCCGACGTTTTTTTTCTATCTTTTGCCTGTCGACTCGGTCGCGGGTTTCCTGACCAGCAGCAAAGCCACACAGGAAGGTTGATGACATCACCACTCTACACGGTACAGCTCCTTAATGTTTAGGGAGGAAACTAAAGAGAAGACGTGTCCTGACGTGGGCGAGAAGAAGAAGTCGATTTTAACTTTGATTTTCCTTGGTGGGTTTTTTCCCTTTTTTTGTCTTGTAAGGTAACGTGGGCGGAGTTCAGTCTCAGGCAGCGTCTGTCGGTCCGGAGGAAGGCGGAGACACGAGAGCAAAACTTTGCACGTTTTGAGCTTTAACAGCATGTTCATTGAATAGCCGTTTATTTCCCATCAGCCCTTCCCATCAGGTTCTGACATCACAGCTTTTCTCTTCTGTTTGTTTTTTTGGTTTTTACTCTTCGGTTGATTCAGTTTTTTTTTTTATCCTCGCTGCTGCAGATGTTGTCCGGACGCTCTGCAGGGTTTCCTGTCCGCCGGCAGGGGGCTCTGATTTCATCGCTCGACTTTTAGACGTTTAACTTCACGATCAAGAAAAGGTTTGTTCAGAAACTTTTTTTTTAGAAACACAGAACACCAAGAAGAAGAAAGGTCCTGATCCCAGATGAATGATCTCATATAGATTTTACGAATCCTGTCGATAATCTGTTCAGTTTTTTGTTTCTAATCTGATTTTAAGAAACGTCTTCGCGGTGTGCAGCGTGCGTGAAGAGCAAACTTAACACGCTCACATCACTCACCCACGAGGAGCTAAAGGCGGTGACGACGTGGTTCGTGAGCGGCGCCTCCGCGACGCGAGTTCGAACCCGTCAGACGTCCGCGGGCGTCGTCAGTGTCTTACCATGAAGAGATGTGGGTCATGGGATCAGTGCCGGGCGTCGGCAGGTGACGATTATTGTACCAGGAGATGTGGACAGATGTTGAACCCTCTCGGTAAACTGCCTATTTTGTTATAATAAAGTCTATATTGAACTTTACTTCAGCACTAAACGACGGGAGCTGTTTTCTTTGCATTGTTAATCAGATATGATAGAAGTATAAAGGATATTTGAATATGAATCTATATTTTCTTTTCTTTGATCCCCTCCTCGTCTGTCGTTTAATTTTCTTTTTTAAGCATAATAAAAACTTAACAGAAAAACAGCACCGGCCCTCTTCTGTTGTCTGCAGGTGTGACGTCATTAGTGACGTCATAGTGATGTCATAGTGATGTCATAGTGACGTCATATTAATCAGTGTTTTGGGAGGCTTTTATTTTGAGTCACAGAAGAAACGGAAAGCACGACAAACACGACGTGACGTGACGTGACGGCGTCACACTCACCTGTTGCGTCAAGTTGGGAGGGAAACACGTGCGACTTCCGGCGGTGCCTTTCAAAACAAAAGCCCGAAATAAATTCAGAAAAATGAAAATAAAATCTCCTTTATTAATTCTTGATTTTCCCATGAGGCACCTCGGTCTGATTCAATGTGTTGGATGATTAAAGATCCAGGTTCAGATTAAAAGCTTTTAATTAGTTAATGAAACATGAAACAGAGTCTGAAGCTCGGATGTGACTCCCACACCAACATGCCAGCACAAACGTATTTCAACAGCATGAACTACATCACTGTGCAGCTACACAGGATGCATCCAACCATGATGACATCATTGTTTTCAGATTGTCGATGAACTTGGCGCTCTTGGCCTGGCTCTCCTGGGGTTAAAGTGTCCGTAATCTGAAAGAACACACTGTGTTTCCTCTGATCTATACAATGACAGACACAATACAGCATCAGGTCACCAAACAGTCGCAGTAGAACAGTTGTAGTCGTTGTGAGCAGAAGCCAGCACACTTGAAAACAGTGTGTTGTTGCAGGACACTAGAGGGCAGCCGTGTGGTTTGATTCTTCACAGCAGCACAGAACAGATAGACTACTGTCATAGAAACTGTAGTATGAGGTGATACCTACAGGTTTAAAGTGAGGGCTTGAGGGGAAGAAACATCTATGAACAACCAGAAAGATCCTTCTAATATCTTCTATCAAATGTATTTTCAAATCAGATCAGTATATTCTGTCATCATCCTAAAGTAAGGAGCAGTTGGAAGACACAGACAAATGATGTGGTCTGCTGCGATAGTTTGATCATATCAGAACACACTTGTATGTGTGCTTTGGAAAGCTCAGTTCAAACAAACTATTTAGTCCTTTCATTTGGACTGGGACTTTTTGGGCCTCAGCCTCTGCCTGAATAGCACCTATTTCAAATCCAAGGAGGGTTTTTCCAGGCAGAAAGCACAGCTGTGTGGGCTTCACCAGTGTCTCCCATTGTGGCTGACCTCTCATGGAGGAAGTAGAGAGCAGAGCCCTGAGCTCCTCCAGGGAACAGCACCATAAGCACTGCTTCAGATATGAGACCACACCTGGATTTCAACTCTTCTCAAGCCTCCTGCTTCTCTTACAAACTAACCCTCTGACTTTCTTGACCTTCTAGTGGAATCCCAAAGTGGAGAAAAATACCCAATGTGTCGGCTGGATTTTGGGAAATGTGTGTGAACTGATGCGCAGACCATGTGAAATGTTCCATTTGATGGAGTCTTGGGCTTTGACATGTTTCAATTCAGTCAACATCAGTAGTTTAATGAAGAGACTGCTGAACAACAGATCCAATAAAAGATGTGATACTGTGTGTGGGAAAAGCTTTGCTGTGTCATAGAAATGGAAATGATTGACATGAAAGAATGAACAGAAATGTAAGGGACGTTTACAGGCTTCAATCACAGCTGAGGAGTTTTGTGGATTTGTACTTTTGTCTTTTCACTCACAGCTGCTTATAAACAAACAGATAACAGTCTTGTTACTAAATTCCACCACCAACTCACATTGTGTTTGTGCTGACCTGAATGTTTTCTGTATTTCTGCTCTATCGTCACCCACATTGTTTTTTTGTAGCCATGGAAAACCCACAACAGCTTCAGCCGAGCTGTCAATCAGCAGCAGGGGCTGAGGGCGGTCTTGATGGACCTGTTAGAAAGCACGTGGCCCTCGTCTGATCTCACAGCCTCGATCTTGTTGGCCTAGCTGCATCAGAGCGCCACTTCTCCCAGGTTCCCCCCGAGGAAAACACCACTGCACAAAATGCTTCTTCTTCTCAGCTTGCTGCTCCTTGCTGTCTCGTGTTCAGGTGAGTGTTCCAGCCAATCACGGAGCCAACAAAGCAACCTGGGAAAAACCAAACACTGTACACTAACCTGCATCTAATTCTGGCTGTTTCTCTACAGCGCTGGTTGCCATTGCAGCAGAGCTGATCAGATGATTTAACATTGACCAGGCGAAGTTGGTGAAGAAGTCTCTTAAGTGTGATGGTCTTGACCTGTGTGGTACTACGATATGGTACTCTGGTTCCAGAAGAAAGACCACAGAACATTCAGACCAATTATTTATTAGCCAGGAATCGTTGTAACATAGGTCACAGTTACGATCATCCTGAGAAAAAATGATTCTCAGTTGAGACTAAACAGAACGGCTGTGCGTTGAAGATCCAGAAAGTTAAATACACACAGTATAAATAAATAAATAAATAAATAAATGGTGCTTACCTCTTGTCAGGACAAATGCTGCCATGTGGCTCTTAGAGTCATGGAAATCAGGACACATCTTCAGGAGGCTGTCAAACTTCATGCTACTTATTACTGCCATGTGATCCTTGTGCCAGTCAGTTCGCCAAGCTAGAAGAAAGATACAACAAAACAAAAGGGTTTTTTGTGGGCAAGTTTTTCCTCACTCGAACCGAGGGTCTAAGGACAGAGTGTGTCACTCCCTGTACAAATTGTAAAGCCCTCCGAGGCAAATGTACTTTGTGACTTTGGGCTATACAAATAAAATTGATTTAATTTGAAAAGACAGCTATATAATCTGTATGTTGAACAAAAGCATGCAAGTGCTGTTCTGAAAGCCTTTTTAAATTATGAGTGAGAAGAAGCAGTGCTTGCACTCAGTGTTAGTTAATAGTTCGTTTTCTATATTGACTTGGAAATATCACAGCTTTGGAGCTGTGAAAAAAGTAAAGCAGCACAGATAAAAACTGTATGTTTAGGCTGTTGCTTAGTCATGCCATATACTTCACCTCACCTCTATGAACAACCAGAAATGTGATGATGGTTTCCCTTTTCTTTTTTAAATACGTATGCTGACATTACTACTGTCCATCCTTGCCTTGAGGGTCTTGGCTTGAGCATTCTGAGTTATAGCCCCTAGAATGCCATGGTGAAAAGTTTTGAAACTTGGCACAGGTATTTCACACACGACAGTGTGTTTCACACGACAGTCTTACGGTCAACCTCAAGAATTGTCATGCCCGTACATTGCACTCTCTAGCGCCACCAACACGTCAAAGTTTGAAGTGCATTCAGCTTCATAACTTTGGACCCGTTGATCCACATTTCACAAATGAGGTATCATTGGAATCCTTGGATCAAGTCGAGTTCAACAAACCCTATGACGTCAATTTGCGCCATATTGGATTTTCCGCCATTTTGCATTTTATCAAAAAGCATTTCAGGTCACACAGATTGTCCGATTTCCACAAGACTTGACACATAGAATCTTCAGACCAAGCCGCACAAAAGTTATCAGGTGGATTTTTTAATTTCTCTTCCGTTTGCCCATAGCAGCCAATCAAACTCAGCGGTGACGCCGCCAAACAGGAAGTGAGGCCATATCTCAGTATGTTTTGTCTTCAAACTTCTAACACAGACTCATGACCACTTCTTTGAGAGGCCCAACAACTTTGGTGACCTTTGACCTTTAGGGGGCGCTATAATTAACAAAATTGCATTTTTGCTCATATCATATTTCTTTGGACTTTAACCTTGATTCCAGTGTTGACTGACACTCTCAGCCATCCCAGTACATTTGCTAAAGGACTGTGTAATACATGCATAAAGATTTGTTGGCCATTTTGAATTTAGTCAAACACACACTTATGATTACAGAGGGCACACACTTTGTCTGATTTCCATGAAACTTGAAGGATATGGTCTTCAGCTCATGGTTGAAGTTTTATGTTTGAACTTCAAACTCTTTTGCCATAACAGCCAATCCAAATCGGCGGCAAAGCTGCCAAGCAGGATATGGGCCAATATCTCTGTGATGCCTTGATTTATCGACACGAAACTTGGTGACATGACTAACTTTGAAACACTCTGAGCAAGATGAATTAATCTCCATCTCTCTGCTAGGGGTGGAGGAGTACTCAGGTGTAGGGATGTAAACGGTTATTCGACTATCGGTTAATTGTCGAAAAGAATTAAATCGATTAAATTAAATTAATTAGGTTAACTGAATCTAGGGCCATTTTCCACAGGAGTTTTTTTCAGTGAAATGTCATGGTGTCGCCAGTTGAGGGTGCCATTGTTAATCTAGGCCACACCGAATGTACTTGAACATAACGTGGGATTCTCGCGAGCGGCAAGAGACCCGGCACACAAACATGAGGTGGTCAAAACGGAGTGGAGTATGGGAGCATTTCAAACTAAGTAATGATGACAAAGATGCTCAATGTAAACTCTGCGGTACTACGTTTAAGTTTAGCAGCTCTACGAGTTCGCTAAGGTACCACCTTCAAAACCTGCATGCAGCCGTGTTGCAGGGAGGAAGTACATTGCCTTCACAACTGACTACTGCCGACTGTTGATGGGAAGGCGAGTATGCGACGACAGGAAAGCTGAGGGCATTACTCAGAGGATTTGCGGCATGAATGAAAAAGATATGATGCTAATTAGCACCACTGACGGCGACGGATTTCGGGAGTTAATACACTTCATGGAGCCACGTTATAAAATCCCTTCTCGAACGACCATAACTACCCGCCTGGAAGCACGCTACAAAAACAAGAAGGCTGAGCTAAAAACACAACAACAGTTAATCAGTTAATTTTAATTAAAAATCATAATATGACATGCAGCAAGAGTCCAACGGCCGGGATGCGAACTGGCGTCCCATGGTTCAAAGTACAACAGGTGGCGGTGTACTTAGCCCCTCGGCCACCATAACACAGGTATGCTTTCAGGTGTATTTATAGTATGTAAAACATCCCGCTGATATGAAATTAGAAACAGTCTACGATAAATGAAATCATACGGTGTCTAAACAACGATAACTCTTTTTAGGACTATTTAAGATTAATTATACATAAATAAACTGGCGTCTTAAATAGGTGACGATTCAAATAGCTGGCTACTATGGTAAATTGGTGTATTTTAAGAGAGAGGCAGTTTTACAAACAGACCATATACCCGCCCCTGCGAAGTGCCCAAAAACCGTGACGGAACACACCCAAGATTGGGCCAGACTCTAGCTGTCTCCCTATTGGCTGGTGAAACACACTAATTTAAGCGCAGGGTGGGACATCCTTCAGTCTGTGCAGACACTTCAACCTGAGAGGACGTGCTGTTTTGTGCGAGAGCAGAAAAAATTTGAGAGTGCAGAGGACATGTTTTGAGCGTGAGCAGAAAAAATCTGAGCGCGCAGGACATGTTTTGAGCGTGAGCAGAAAAAATCTGAGTGCGCAGGGCATGTTTTGAGCGCGAGCACATTAGATCTGAGCGCGCACAGGACATGTTTTGAGCGCGAGCACATTATATCTGAGTGCGCACAGGACATGTTTTGAGCGTGAGCAGAAAATATCTGAGCGCACAGGACATGTTTTGAGCGCGAGCACATTAGATTTGAGTGTGAGCATAAAATGTGAGCACGAGGACAATAAATCTGAGCACGAGAAGGAGAAATCATGCTCTCAAACTGAAAATGTGCGCTCTTGAATAAAGATAGGATAATTCTTCCATATGTGCTGTACTATCAGACCGCTCAGTGACCAAGCTTACAGATGCGATGACGCTGGAGTTGAGAGATTACTTCTGGCAGCTGATGGAAGACATGGCGCCGACACTGGAGGCTCTCAAATGTGCAACTACTGTAATGTCTCCAGATACTGAGGTGTCCATATCCAACACGTACCCAATCACATTCAGTCTGATCAACACGCACCTCAAGACGGCAGATGGCCTTTAATTAATTAAATTCTCAATCAACATCACATTTGAGCTCTATATTAACAGATTGTGGGGTGCATATCTTAATACTTATCACTGACACATTGTCACAGTATAAACTGCGTTTTTATGCAGTTGTTACAGTACCCTTGTCATGTCAAACCTTATTAAATAAAACTCTGATGCTAGCTTTCTCCTTTATTTAATTTTAACAGGTTGAGTCTGAAGACCTCCCATCAACAACGCCAATGATAGCAACGATGCTGGACCCACGGCCTAAGCACCTGGGACTGCTGGTGCCAGCAAGCAGGATCTCAGCTCATTCCAAGCTGCTTGGCTATGGCAGAACATGTGAGCTGCACATCAAGAGATGAAGCCACCACTGGAGATGATGTGCAAGTCCAGGGAGCTGCACTTCAGAAGCACACTTCTGCTATGACTCTTCTACTGGGTGAAAACTATACCATCAGCTGCAACAATGATATAGAAAAAGAAGTGGACATGTTTCTCAAGGATCCCTCACCACTCCCTGATTGGTGGAATGGAGGCAAGTCAATGAAGGGCGATTCCCGAGGCTGGCAAATGTGGCACGACGATATCTGTGCATACCAGACACGTCTGTCTCATCTGAACATGTATTCTCAGCAGCTGGCCTCACTGTAAACAGGCTGCGCACACAACTTACTCCAGACCATGTTAATATGCTTATTTTCCTGAACAAAAATACAGGGGTCTAAGTGAGGAGTCTATTGAAAACACATTAAGACAGGAATGTTTTTGTTTCAGGAGAGGTAGCATCTTCATTTAATTGTTTAATAGAGGTCCTCTAATTTTACTGTCACCTTCCTCAGGGATGATTTAAGTTGTATTCAGTACTACATGATACTGTAAGTTTCCAGGGCTAGTAATCCTACTGTTACCTTACTCAGAACAAGGGAGATTATAAGTGGTGCTGCTGATGTTTCAAGATTTTTATGTAAGTACTTTACCAGATAATTATATGTAGGCTTAATATTGTGTAGGCTAAGCCCATATTGTATAGCTTTAAAAATATTTTATGTTGCACATGCAACAGGTGAGCCAGTGCACAATTGTTTCATTTCAATTTTCTGTGCAGAATTAATTTTGGTTAAATGCCATATCTGTACCATATCCCAACTGGTACAATAAAACTTTAGTTCAAGAATATAACGTGCATTTTTTATTCAGTATATAAGAAATATTTTGCTTTATGTTAAAGACACCGTGAGAAATGTATGTTCTCAGGAAAAAGATGCTTATCAGTTAATCGTTAATCGATCGATAAGGTCAATCATCTAACGATTAATGAATTAATCGATAATTTGCATCCCTACTCGGGTAGCCTCAGCGTGTCATCGAGCCACCCTTTAAGGACCGCGCAAAAAAACCTGGACTGAAAACTGGTGACAAACTGTTTGAACCTCTAACTCCACATTTCAGCAACATATCGTTTAAAGTCTTTTCATGTTTTCACCAACTATTCTCCAACATATTTAATGTATTTTGAAAGAAATCTCAGAATTACCTTTAACCAGTAAGCTTGTTTTGTTTGTTTTCTTACATTTAAGGGGGGTATTGAGGTCTGAAAGATTTTTTTCAGTCTGTATTGAAATGTATGTAATGACTCTACTGACCTGATCTCCTTGTCATTGCTTTATTAGTCGTTTAGTTGTTTTCTTACAGCCCTTAAAGGGTCGTGCAAACCCCTGGTGGTGGATGGGACCCCTAGGTTGGGAACCAATGCTGCAGACTACAGCAGCACCAGAGACATAAACCCGCATGCAAAATGCAACAGAAAGCCAGTGTAGTGTACAAAGAAGTGGAGTGTTGTGGAAAGTCTTGTGGTGGTTGAATACCAGATGAGCAGCAGCACTCTGGACTAATCCAAATGTTATTTCTTGGCATATCCAGGCAAGCATTAGCTATTGAATGCAGGTGTCACACAGAACGACTACTACTACTACTGCAACTTTAGTGTTCTTGTGACTGAAGTGGGTGACATACCAGATACAAAGAGAACAGCTGGGTCCTTATCTGAGTCTTTATCCTGGGAGACACAAAACAATTCTGGTAAAAATATTGACTCTAGTTTTCTCCTCGTATCAACCTTAAACCTACTTCTTTAGTGTTAATTAAGGAAAGTGTAATGTTACCAAAGACATCATCAGTACATGTAAACATTAGGGATGGGACATGATTTTCGAATAGTCGAATATTCGTGACGAGTTCGAATATTGAATAGTAATTTCGAATGCCGTTTTGGCTTACGTTGCATTCCACTAAAAAAAATGAGCACGGAAAGGCGTTTCCTAGTTCCTAACATACTCTGTTGCATTAATTCGGCCAGAGGGTGCCGCTATCGTACAGTAAAGGTAGTCAAAATAACAGAAGAAGAATTGCAATCGGTAACGTGTAGTGTGATGCAGAGATGCAGCGAGGTAGCAAAAGTTCCGTATGGTCCTCATTTACTTTGATAAATGAAAATGAAGTGGAATGCAACACAGGTAGGGGCCGCCTACCTGTGTTGCATTCCATCGGAACGTGTGTTCTCCGCAGCCGGTCTGATTGTCAATAGGCTGCGTACCCGTCTCCATCCCGACCACGTCGACATGTTAATTTTTCTAAACAAAAATATGTCTTAGGTTTTTTCTACTCTGTTCGAGCGCTTTCAATATCGTTCCCTAAACGGGCAGTTTCACCCGCGGTACCTTCTAACAGACGTAAATAATAGTAAATATAAATAATAAAATTGGAAGCCTATATTATTGTTTGAGACTGTTGGCTATGTGATGTGAATGGAAGTTTATTTATTTGTTTATCATTGTTTATTGACTCATTAAACCGTTACCGCTTTCACCCTGTCTGTCATGTGTGCGCGCGTTTGGGTGTGTGGGTGGGGGCGGGCGGGGTTCTGTCGATTTTCTAATCGAATTTCGAATAGCTTTTAGCGAATTTCAAATAGTGTTTTTGATCAAAAGTCACATCCCTAGTAAACATACTGTTGGAGAAATAAGAAGACAAGGACTGTGGAAGAGTTTAACACTGACAATACATTTCTGTTGTTCATAGCTGAAGTTACACTGTGCTGCAGATGGCTTTGAACTGGATAATAATATTACATATATGGATAATAACGTATATATTTCCCATTAATGTCAATGGCTGTCAATTTACCTCATTTCCCAATAGGATGTCTTTAGGTTTTTGGGTTGAAGTCCTGTCTATTCTGGGCCTGTCATCTCTCCCAGAAAGTAAAGCCTCTTTAACTTGGTCACGGTTGCCAGAAGAGGGTAGATTGTTCCTGCAACAGTAACATAAACAGTGACCAAATTTAACACTGCCCTCTCAGAATGCCTGCATGGATGTAAATGTTGAAACATACCCTAAAAATATATCAGTAGCTAAAGAGTTAACAAATCAAACATAGATACAAATATTTTTAGATTTTCTGCACCATCATTTTGAAAAGAACAGTTGCAGTTCTTGGTTTTGTAGGGTTAGTGAGTCTAATTTAAAACTGCTGGCTAAAGATAAACGTAAATACACTACGTCGGCGGTAATGACACCTGGTTACGCCAATCGGAGGTCACTAAAATAAATGTTTAATCTGTGTGTGCATACACTAAAACAATGTCGGACTCCGTAGTTTTCTCTGGACCCCTGCCCAATGTGACCAGTGATGACATGTATAGCTGCATGTCGTCATTTCACCACTGGCTGTCGAGGTGGTGTCCAGCAAACAATGTGGGCTTCATAGATAATTGGGACACCTTCCTGGAGAAAACCTGGTCTCATTAGGAGAGACGGCATCCATCCCACTTTGGATGGAGCAGCTCTCATATCTAGAAACCTGGCCAAGTTTATTACTTGACCAAAACCGTGACAACCCAGAGTTGAGACCAGGAAGAGCTGCAGTCTTACACGCTTCTCTGCGCCTCCATTAGAGCAGCTGCCCACCCAGTCCTTCTCTCTCCCTCACCCTCTCCCTCTCTCATACCATCTCTCTCTCACACCATCTGTAAACATACATGTCTCATTAATGCATGTTACTAACTAAACTTCCCCGGAGTTTCTGTGCTCTGTCGTCCAGCAGGTTCTCTTGGATTGTGGCTGCTACCATATCTCCATTACAGTTTATAGTTAGTTGATTTGCTGCTGCTGTGCAACTGTGTATCTCTATCTCTATCTCTATCACAGGTTCCACTACTACTGTAATCATTTTATTATTCATTGTAATTCATTGTCATTCTAACTGTACAATATGTTTGTGTTGATTTGTTCTGTACACGTGACATCTATTGGACGTCTGTCCGTCCTGGGAGAGAGATCCCTCCTCTGTGGCTCTTCCTGAGGTTTCTTCCACCTTTTTTCCCTTTTTAAAGGATTTTTTGTGGGCAAGTTTTTCCTCACTCGAACCGAGGGTCTAAGGACAGAGGGTGTCATTCCCTATACAGATTGTAAAGCCCTCTGAGGCAAATGTACTTTGTGACTTTGGGCTATACAAATAAAATGTTATTTGATTTGATTTATAGAGACTGTGTCTGTCCCCCATCCACCTACATTATTTAAAGATAAAACAAACAGAAGAGGAATTCATCATAAAAACTTAATAAAAATTAAATCAACATCTCCAACAGTCCAAAATGAGAGAATTAAATGTGGACTCTAAAGCTGTTTTACTCAATGAATTAATATCCGATTATGATATTGATTTATTTTGTCTCACTGAAACCTGGCTGCAGGAGGATGAATATGTTAGCTTAAATGAATCCACTCCTCCAAGCCATTACAATACTCATGTTCCTCAAAGAACCAACTGTCAACGCTCCTCAGGGAGCCTTTTTCTCTGTAACCCCTTTAGTGTGTTACACTGTGAAACGCTCCTCTTGTACAAGAACAATAAATTCAACTTAAACTTTGATGTTTTGAATCCGATCCTCCTTATTTAAGGGTTTTTCTTTAAAATTCCCGTAACAATTACAGCCAACTCTATTTGTTACAGTATATCGAGCTCCTGGTCCTTACTCTGAATTTTTATCTGAATTTGCATTAGGTAATTTGCAAGTTTCAAACTGCAAGTAATTATTGTAGGTGATTTTATTTTAATATTCACATGGACAACCACAATGATAGTCTCAGTCCTGCATTTACCTCATTATTAGATTCAATTTATTTTTTAGCTTCTGTCAGAGTGTAAATAAACCGACTCATTGTCTGAACCACACTCTTGATCTTGTTCTCATATGGCATCGAAATTAACCATCGAATAGTCTTTCCACAGAATCCTCTTCTGTCTGACTATTTTAAATAACCTTTGAGTTCATATTACTGGACTATAAGCCTTTTTGCAGAAACTCCTACAGCAGATGTTTATCCGATAGTGCTGTAGCCAAATTTAAGGAAGTAATTCCTTCAGTATTGAATCCAATGCCTTGTCTCAATGTAGCAGAGGACTTGTCTGCTTCATTTAGCCCCTCACAAATAGATCATCTTGTTGATAGTACTACAGGCTCATTATGAACAACTCTAGACTCTATTGCACCTCTGAAAAAGAAGACAATTAAACAAAGGAGGTTAGCACCATGGTATAGCCAGCGGACTCGCAAATTAACGCAAGAGGCACGTAAATCTGCACATAAATGGTGTGCCACTAAACTGGAAGAATCTCGCTTAATCGTTTGTGAAGATAGCATATAAAAGTGGTCTCAGGTCCCTTGCGGGACCCCACAATCCAAGACCTTAGAATGAGACCAGCTGCCAGTGTAATAAACCTGTTGCGTCCTTCCTGTGAGATAACTCTTCATAATGATGATAGTGAATACAGGACTGTTGTGGGCAACTTTGTCACTTGGACTGAGCTGAACCATCTGCAGCTCAATGTGACAAAGACGAAGGAGCTAATAGTGGATCTGAGAAGGGTGAAAACATCAGTGACCCCTGTTTCCATCCAGGGGGTCCCTGTGGATACTGTAGAGGATTATAAGTACCTGGGGGGGTACTTGAATAATAACTGGACAAGAAACACTCTTCTTCCTAAGGAGGCTGAGGTCCTTTAACATCTGCCGGGCAATGCTCAGGACACACATTCATACACTGATGACATTGGCTGCCATGCAAGGTGCCAACTGCTCATCATTTTTGTTTTTTAGGAGCTAACCATTAATTCACATTCACACACCAATGGTGCAGCCTTCAGGAGCAATAAACTGATCAGGAGAGCTGGTGATGTCGTGGGGGAGGAGCTGGACACTCGACACCACGACCGTGGCAGAGAGGAGGATGCTGTCCAGGCTTCAGTCCATATTGGACAATGTTTCCCCCTGGGATTATTAAAGTATTTCTGACTCTGATAAATTGGATGGCGACTGGACTAAACCCATAGCATTCTAGTTTACCTATGAGTAGACTGTGATATATGACATCAAATGCTGCACTAAAATCAAGTAATACAGCGCCAGTCATCTTAGAATTATCCATTTCCTTAAGCCAATCATTTGTCCTTACTGTACGGGCAGAACAAGTTGAATGGTTATATCTATCAATTTTCTGATGTTAAATTCAGATTTAGACAAAACTAAAGTTCTTGTAATTGGACCCAAACACCTCAGAAACTGTCTTTCTAGAGACTTAGTTACTTTAGACGGGATCACCCTGGCCTCCAGCTCCACTGTAAAGAATCTTAGAGTTGTTTTTGATCAGGATCTGTCCTTTAATGTCCACATAAAACAAATTTCGAGGACTGCATTCTTCCACTTACGTAACATTGCCAAAACCTAATCGTCGTGTCTCAAGCAGACGCAGAAAAACTAGTCTACGCATTTGTTACTGGCTGGACTACTTTGTTATCAGGATGCTCCAATAAGTCTCTTAGAACTTTGCAGCTAATTCAGAATGCTGCTGCACGTGTTCTGACAGGAACCAAGATCAGAGATCACATCTCTCCCATTTTGGCTTCTTTGCATTGGCTACCTGTTAAATCTAGAACAGAATTTAAAATTCTTCTTCTTACATACAAAGCTCTTCATGGTCAGGCACCATCATATCTAAAAGAGCTCATAATACCTTACTACCCCTCTAGAACACTGCGCTCTCAGGACGCTGGGTTCCTTGTGGTTCCTATAGTTTCCAAAAGTAGATTGGGAGCCAGAGCTTTCAGCTATCAAGCTCCTCTTCTGTGTAACAAACTACCATTCTGGGTTCGGGAGGCAGACACGGTCAACACTTTTAAGAATAGACTTAAGACTTTCCTTTTCAACAGAGCTTAAAGTTAGGGCTGGCTCAGGTCATCCCTTAGTTATTCCCCCCTTTTTTCTAAAGATAATGTAAGAAAAAGAAAATAAAGTACTTATGTCTCGCAATCGCGAAGAATCACGATTCATTTTTTCTGTCAACTGGTGCGAATCGTCACGATTTTTAATCGTGTCACCATACATCATTACATCCCCAACAGTTACAGATTGTTGTTTTGTGCAGAGGCTCCAAACCTGCTCAGAGTTCATTCAAAGTCTGGAGAGAGAAGCTGCTATTTGTCTTTATGACCCTTGATGCTGGAGGAGCCTCCATGAGGACTTGAGATATGTTCAATTCATTTGAAAAACTTCCGAAAATGTAATTTAATCATCGATTTTTTGAATTTTTTTAACTGAATAATCTTTGTGATTCTTCCTATATTCTTGTTGTGAATGGTAATTATCATGATTACTTTCTTAATCATCATGATTATTAGTATTCTTCTTGTTAGAATTTCTTACTCTCTTAGGATCAATAAGGTATCTCTCCATCTATCAAACACAGTGTGTTTTCTCGAACTGCAACACATCACTGCCACCTTTTCACCTTACCTCCATAATCAAGGATTTCATCTGTCAGATGGACCCGAGGCTTGAGAGGATGCCAGCTTGGCTCATAGTCTGGCAGAGATGTAAAACTAGGAGCACCTCTTCTTGGGCTGTATTTAAACGCTCCTTGGTCTGCCATGCCTTTCAAGCAACCTAAGGATCAATTCAAACAAATGAAGTCAGTCAAAGGGCTGCAGCCTGTAACAGTGTCTGTAAAATCAACCAATCAAAGTGCCTCATTTCACAAATGAACCAGGATTTCCTTTTTCATTTCTACTTTGCGCGGCCTTGAACCGAAAAGTTAAAACTTAATTATTTATGTTGTACACACATGCACATGCACAAGAACACACACATAGTGACAGATGCCATATACACATATATACTGGAGTGGTGGGCATCAATTCATAGCGCCCGGGAAGCAGATGTTGGGGGGTACGGTGCCATGCTCAAGGGCACATTGGCCATGGCAAGGAGATGGACTGCCACCTCACCAGCTATCAGTTCAGCTTCCAATTTTCGAGCAGTGAGAGTGGGGATCAAACCACCAACCTTCGGGTTATTGGACGACCACTAAGCCACGGCCACCCGTATTCGTGTGAATACCAAAATAATTTAAAAAAGAAAATCATTTGAACGGCTAACTTTGTAAGATGATGTCAATTATTTTAGATATTATGCTGAAACAGGAACAATATTTAAATAACTTCACTTAAATCATTCTTATTAAATGTTATACAACTCTAAATTCCACAGCAAGCTCACGATTTTATCCGTATTGAGCACATTATTTTTCTTACATGAACTGTTCTAAACTGAGCTTTCCTGATGATGGGTTATGCCTAGCCAGGCACGGTATTGGTTGAAGCTGCAGTCACATCTCCCTTACTGAAATCTCTCTCTCTCTCTCTCTCACCATCTGTGGACATGTCTCATTAATGCAAGTTACTAACCAAACCTCCCCGGAGTTTCTGTGCTCTGTCGTCCAGCAGGTTCTCGAGGATCGTGGCTGCTGCTGTGATCCTGCACGGCGTCCACTACACATATTATTACTGTCATTATTGCTACAATATCTGCTACTGTGGTCATTTTATCATTCATTGTGATTCATTGTCATTTTGTCAGTCATTATAATTGTACAATATGTTTGTGTTGATTTGTCCTGTACACGTGACATCCATTGCACGTCTGTCCGTCCTGGGAGAGGGATCCCTCCTCTGTGGCTCTTCCTGAGGTTTCTCCCACCCTTTTTCCCTGTTAAAGGTTTTTTGTGGGCAAGTTTTTCCTCATTTGAACCGAGGGTCTAAGGACAGAGGGTGTCACTCCCTGTACAGATTGGAAAGCCCTCCAAGGCTTGGGCTATACAAATAAAATTGAATTGAAAATGAATGATCTATTTGATATACTGAATGCTGCATTGAGTTATAATCACAAACACAAATACAAATCAAACAATCTAGTGTTACTGTAATGTTACTGTGATGCAGACTGCAGCAGAGAGAGAGTGTCTGTAATTTATCAGTACAGACTGCAGTCTGTATCTCCTCTATGAAACCTGCTATGTGTCCTCACAGTGCTGCTGCATACTTTATAAACTCTAAACTGTTTAAAACTTGTTCCTTTTTATCTCCTGCACTTCTCTGCATTAGTTGATGACTGTGAAGCTGCTTTGACACAAAGGTGCTCAGGTTTGCTGTCTGCTGTAGTGAAAAACGTATTAGTATGAGTTATACTGTTCATTCAAAGTAATATAAAAACAAGATATCGCAAGGTCAAAAGCTTCTCTAACTGTGATGGATCATTAATCATTCATTTTTTGCTATAACTTGCTATGATGTTTAGAATTGAGTGGACAGGAGAGCAACCATTTTCAATGTGACAAACAATTTGTCTCATGTTTTTGACAGCTGAACAATATCCCTTTGTTATTTAAATTCTGACCTTGATAACAACGTCATATTTTCACCTGACTGTCCACTATATTAGGGCTGCAACGATTCCTTGAGTACCTCGAGTAACTCGATTACAAAAAATGATCAAGGAATTTCCTCTGCCTCAAAGCCTCGTTTAATTAAATTTAAAGCTCACGTTTTGCACGGATTATTTTTAGTGTGACATAACATGCTTCTGTTACAGACTATGCATGAAAGATTATATATACACACACACGTGAGCGGCAGCCTTATAATATTGAAGCTAACTGAATGTCAGGTTGTTAGCCAGCGTTCCCGTTTTGTTAGCTGCTTTGTCAAAAAGCACCAAAATCACTATACGTTACATTTAACGACACATGTAAAAAAACAAAAAAACAACAACAAAAAAACAAGAAAGCAGTAACTAAACGCCAGCTCTTTCTGTCGTCTCCAACCTTTACAGTAACGTAAAGCTAATGTTAGCCAACAACGCCTGTCCAGGTGAAACAAACATTTCGCGACGACTTTGTATGAGGTTAAAGGATTTTCACTTACAAATAAAGTGTGGTCACATTTCTGTGAAGCTTACCTTCAGTCTTATGTCTTCAGTGTTTAAATACGCTGTTCAACGCTGGGGGAGACGAAGAAGTCTTGGTTGTGTCCGTCAGACTGAATCCAGAGCCGTATAGAAGACGTGTTGGGGACTCGAAACTCGACGTAATGAAAAGTTTGTTTATTGATATTATGTGTAGTTTAGTTTGATCTGTATATTTAGTTTAAATAAAGAAATAATTTATGAATTGAATAATGATACTTAAATAATAAACTTTCTGAACTGGAATGGAAATAGACTTTTCTTTAGGATTTGTCTTGAACATTTAAATCATTTAACATTGTAGACCAGTTCTAGTTTATGTTACTGAGAGCTGATTCTTCTCTCATCAATGTGTTACCACAAACATTTTTTCTGTAATATATAATGGGCACATAAATAGGAAAAGTACAATTTGTGATGGGCCAACATTGGCCAATCAATGCGTTTGTTGCTTTGCGCATGGGTGTTTTGTCAGTAGGAACAGGGAAGCGAAGCCTTTGTAGTTTCTTTCTTAAGTACTGTATTTTCTTATGCTCTGTTTCCAATTTTTCTATCTCACAGCTGGAACAAGTGCCTGTTGAGAGTTGGGTAGCAAACTGTACAAGGAGTTCTTGAGATAGACTTTAAGACTAAAGATCAGGGTCAGACTTGCATTATAAGATAAGATAAGATAAGATAAGATAAGATAAGATAATACTTTATTTATCCCACAACGGGGAATTTCACTTGTTAACAGCAGCAAAAAATAGAATCAAGGAGGGAAACACAAGTTTACATATTTACAAAAAGTACTAAAGTGGAATGTGCATTTACAAAAAGTACTAAAGTAGAACGTGCTATGGGAAGATTCACTTGTCAGGGTGAGAAACAACTGAACTAAACTGTAGACTCTGTAGACAGCTTTGATACTTTTTGCAAAGATTAAATAAAACACACAAGGGAGTCATTTCTGATCTTTAATTCCAGATTCCTGTCAAAAGTCTTTTGGCTTTTTGACACACTGGTGTACAGAACTATTATAATGGTGTCATTAACTTGTTCACACACGATACTTATAAGTGGCTGTCAATGAATAGATGGGGAAAATGAATAAATAAATATTTGATTGCAAAAGAGGCATGAATTCAAAGTAGAATAAGATGAAATCAGAAATGAGCAGGGAACTGTCCACTCATGTCTGCTACACCGCTGAGTAAATCTCATAGTTTAAAACCTCTAGTTAAACTGCAGTATCTGTGTGGATGTCACTATTTCCATGGAATTTAGATTGAATGTGGGAAATGGGAGGAAATGAAAAGCAGGTCTGTCATGTTTTATGTATAGATGCAGTAAATAAGCAAATAGGAAAAGAATGGTTTGGTGATTTTTATGAATTTTAAATCTGTAGCACTGGGCACACACACACTCATTCACACCTATATAAACACCAAAAGCATTTGCTGAAAAAGCTCTCATTGTGAAATGAGTTTGCAGTTGTTAAAATTAAACCTGTCTCTCTCTCCCACACACAAACACACACATCTCTAAGCTGCGTATTAGTGTGTGGTGTTATTTGCAGTAGAGAAATGTTACCCTGATCACTGTGGAACTCAAGTCTGAACTCTATTACCCTTCACCTCAAGATGAAGCCTTCATATCTGTCTCCCCTGAGCCAAATGAGACTTTCTTATGAGCGAGTGTGTGTGTATATGTCTGAGCGTGTGTGTGTGTGCGTGTGTGTCACATGAGACTGAAATGTTAAGTCACTCCCATCTCAAGAGAGCCGAATGAGGCACAATGGAACCTATCCCACGTGTCATCTTCTGTTTAAATACCACCTATCCTATCTGTCTCTGACTCGCCTCTCTTTGTCTCTTTCTCTATCTGAGTCTTTCTTTTTCTCTTCTTCTTCTTTTCTTTTTTTTTTTAGTATTTAGTATTTTTTCTTCTGCTCAGGGACAAATACATTGTCACAACTTTTGTGTTGGAATATGGATAAGCAAAACTCTGAAATATTGAGCCCGTTGACAATTTTTCTAAACATATGTTATTGTGATTGTGTGTGTGAAAGTGTGATTGTGCGTGCATGTGTGTGTTTATGTGTGAAATAAACACAGCTAAGCACAGATGACGAGGATTGTTATTGATGCTCGACTGTCACAATGATGTACTAACTTACATTAATTAACACTAACCTGATTTCCCTCTAATATCCACCATGTTCAGCTACTGCAGCATGTTCCATAGTATGTGTGCGTCTGGGTTAAGCTCAGCATGATGTGGTTATACCCCAAATACCTGCAACATTGTGGCATTTACATATAATGTTGCAACTAAAAGTTGAGCTTTATATTCATGGGTGGTAAAATATCTGCATTTCTGAATATTGTTTTTTTAATTTTATTTTTTTTGGACAGTGTATAGTTATATGAAAGTTGTTGAAGTGTTTTATAAAGAAATAGTAAGACTTTCATAAATGATTAAAATCATTCGTTTTCTTCCGCTTATCCGTGGTCGGGTCGCGGGGGCAGCAGCTTCAGCAGGGAAGCCCAGACTTCCCTCTCCCCAGCCACTTCTGCCAACTCTTCCAGGGGGACCCCAAGGCGTTCCCAGGCCAGCCGAGAGATATAGTCCCTCCAGCGTGTCCTGGGTCTTCCTCTTCGAGCCACCTCAACTGGTTCCTCTCGATGCGGTTCTACTCTGAGCTCCTCACGGATGGCCGAGCTTCTCACCCTATCTCTAAGGGAGACCCCAGCCACCCTGCAAAGGAAGCTCATTTCGGCCGCTTGTATTCGCGATCTTATTCTTTCGGTCACTACCCAAAGCTCGTGACCATAGGTGAGGGTAGGAACGTAGATCGACTGGTAAATCGAGAGCTTCGCCTTTCGGCTCAGCTCCTTCTTCACCACGACGGACCGGTGCAGAGTCCGCATCACTGCAGAAGCCGCACCGATCCGCCGGTCGATCTCCCGTTCCATCCTTCCCTCACTCGTGAACAAGACCCCGAGATACTTGAATTCCTCCACTTGAGGCAGGATCTCATCCCCGACCTGGAGACTGCACTCCACCCTTTTTCGGCTGAGAACCATGGCCTCGGATTTGGAGGTGCTGATTCTCATCCCAGCCGCTTCGCACTCGGCTGCAAACCGCTCCAGAGAGAGCTGAAGGTCACGATCCGATGAAGCCAACAGGACTAGATCGTCCGCAAAAAGCAGCGAACCAATCCTGAGGCCACCGAATCGCAGCCCCTCGACGCCCTGGCTGCGCCTAGAAATCCTGTCCATAAAGGTCATGAACAGAACCGGTGACAAAGGGCAGCCCTGGCGGAGTCCAACTCCCACGGGAAACAGGTCCGACTTACTGCCGGCAATGCGGACCAAGCTCTGGCACCGAGAGTACAGGGACCGGATAGCCTGTATCAATGGGTCTGGAACCCCATACTCCCGGAGCACCCCCCACAGGACCTCCCGAGGGACACGGTCGAACGCCTTCTCCAGGTCCACAAAACACATGTAGACTGGTTGGGCGAACTCCCATGCACCCTCCAGGGCCGCGCTAAGGGTATAGAGCTGGTCCACAGTTCCACGGCCAGGACGAAAACCACACTGCTCCTCCTGGATCCGAGGTTCGACAATCTTGCGGACCCTCCTCTCCAGGACCCCCGAAAAGACCTTCCCGGGGAGGCTGAGGAGTGTGATCCCCCTATAGTTGGAGCACATCCTCCGGTCCCCCTTTTTGAAGAGGGGAACCACCACCCCGGTCTGCCAGTCCAGAGGCACTGCCCCCGATGTCCACGCGATGTTGCAGAGACGTGTCAACCAAGACAGCCCCACAACATCCAGAGCCTTGAGGAACTCCGGGCGGACCTCATCCACCCCCGGGGCCTTGCCACCGAGGAGTTTTTTGACTACCTCAGCGACCTCAGCCCCAGAGATGGGCAAGACCACCACGGGGTCCCCAGACTCTGCCTCCTCAAAGGAAGACGTGCTGGTGGGATTGAGGAGGTCTTCGAAGTATTCCCTCCACCGACCCAAGACATCCCCAGTCAGGGTCAGCAGCATACCGTCCCCACTGAACACAGTGTTGATAGTGCACTGCTTCCCCCGCCTGAGCCGCCGGATGGTGGTCCAGAACCTCCTCTAAGCCGTTCGAAAGTCGCTCTCCATGGCCTCACCGAACTCCTCCCACGCCCGAGTTTTTGCCTCCGCAACCGCCGAGGCCACATTCTGCTTGGCATGTCAATACCCGTCAGCTGCTTCAGGACTCCCACAGGCCAGAAAGGTTCTGTAGGCCTCCTTCTTCAGCTTGACGGCATCCCTCACCGCCAGTGTCCACCAGCGGGTTCGGGGGCCACCGCCACGACAGGCACCGACCACCTTACGGCCACAGCTCCAGTCGGCTGCCTCGACAATGGAGGAACGGAACAAGGTCCACTCGGACTCAATGTCCCCTGCCTCCCCTGGGACATGAGCGAAGCTCTCCCGGAGGTGGGAGTTGAAACTCTTTCTGACAGGAGATTCAGCCAGACGTTCCCAGCAAAATGGGTGGGTACTCTGAACTGCCATTCGGTGCATAAGCACAGACAGTCAGGACCCGTCCCCCCACCCAAAGGTGAAGGGAGGTTACCCTCTCGTCCACCGGGGTGAACCCCAACGTACAGGCGCAGAGCCGGGGGGAAACAAGCAGTCCCACCCCCGCTCTGCGCCTCTCTCCGGGGGCAACTCCAGAGTGGTAGAGCGTCCAGCCCCTCTCAAGGAAACTGGTTCCGGAACCCACGCTGTGCGACGAGGCGAGCCCGACTATATCTAGCCGGTACCTCTCAACCTCATGCACCAGCTCAGGCTCCTTCCCCGCCAGAGAGGTGACGTTCCACATCCCCAGAGCCAGCTTCTGCAACCGCCAGGGTCCCCGCCTCCGACTGCCGCCCATCTCTCTTTGCACCGCTCCCCCCCTGAGACCCCTCCCATAGGTGGTGGGCCCATGATGATTAAATGATTAAAATGAAAAAAATAATCTATATATTTTTTAAAAGAAGATATGCCCCCTTTAACTAATTACAGGATGGTAATGTGTGTGTTTTCTGTTTTCTGAAGGGGCCCCACTCACCAATTGACCATTAGGATCATCAGATTTCATTGTTTGCTTAGCATAAACACAATTTCAGAGTCAGAGAGAGAAGTCAAAATATCTAGCTCACTACCATCTCTGTAATCGAGCTGCTGCCTCTGATTCAGTCCGCTCATTTTACTCTGCTGCGAGTCGCATGTTGGAAGGGTGACAAAAGAAGAAAACTTTGACATACTTGTACAGAATAAACCTCTCAGTCCAACCAAACTATATCAGACTTAGTGGTGAATAAAATATGGAATTCAGAAATCTAAAACTAATTTTCCAACTGCCTCCATGCACAAGTGAACAGGGATAATTGGACATTTCTATTTTTTCCCTAAATTAATTTGACATGTCTTTCCCTAGGCTTGCCACTAGAGGGTAAAAGTCCTTTGCTCACTTACTGTCTCAGTTTATTTCTAATGCTCACACATAACCTACAAATCAGCTGCATTAGACAGTAGAAAGGGATCAGAGGAAACAAGGGTATGGGATTCAGATCCCAAAATATTAAGCAAAGAATATATTTTTTTCTCATTGCACTGTTTTCCAATTTTTCTTCTTTTTCTTAGAAGTATTAATAGCCTACCTGTAGCAGTTTTGCTGACTGATATTACAAATTAGACACTATCCTTAAAAAAAGACATTGCTGTAAACAAAGATAAGTGAAGTGATATGCTGAAATTTATTTTTAAATGCAAATGATTTGACACAATACATTTCTGTATTCTCTTCAACTCAAGGAATTTAAAAAGTGATGCATGAATCATAATTCTATAAAAAAATATTTAGGTAATGTATATGAAATAGTTTATCAACTGGGTGGAGATATTTCCCAGACAATGTATCCTGATGGCTTTTTTGTGTGGCGGCAGAGCGGGTCGTCCACTAATCAGATGATCGGCGGTTCGATGCCCGGCTCCTGCGGTCTGCATGTCGAAGTGTCCTTGGGCAAGACTGAACCCTGTGCCATCGGTATGAATGTGTATGAATGGTTAGATCCGCAAACTGATGAGCAGTTGGCACCTTGCATGGTAGCCAATGCCATCAGTGTATAAATGTGTGTGAATGAGATATGTAGTGTAGAGCGCTTTGAGTGGTCGGAAGACTAGAAAGGCGCTATATAAGTACAGTCCATATACCATTTAGTGATCCTCTGACTTGCTTTGGAGTGGAACATTTCTCCAACTAGTTAGAAATTTTGTTTTTGTACACAGATTTATATTTTTGTACACAGATTTATATCACAATTTATATCACAATTGACATGAACTGATGAATTGAATCTAGCATAGTCCCTTTAACAATTGCCTAATAGTTTGGTTTTTCAGATCTGAAAAACAAAAAATAAAAATTCCTGTCAGGCCGGACTCAATCGCAGAGGTGTCAAATGAGCTTATTTATTGATAACAAAAATCCCTCGACAGAGTGAGGCTATGAAAACGCGCCTAAACTAGGGAAAACAAAAAACACTCAGGAGGAAAACTCTAAACTACTCTATAACAGATTATCAAAATCACTCACAAGGAGGAAAAACAGGCTGCAAAACATTAACGGAAGGCTGAAAAACACTACGCTATGCACTATGAAACAAAAGGGCTAGACTAATAATTTACAAAAAAAAAAATCACTCATACGAGGAAAAACAAAACACTTGAGCTATAACGCTATGGCTGTGGACAAGGAAACAAGGCTTGGGTGATCGCTACAAAAGACGAAACACTTTGGCACGGGACAAAGGGAGACACAGACAATATATACACAGGGTAATGGGGAACAGGTGGAAACAATCAGGGCGGGGAAGACAATCAGACCGGTGACACATGAGGAAGGGCAAGTGACCTGAAACGAGAGGACAGGTAAATATCAAAATAAAACAGGAAATGACGACAGGACAAAAACCCAACTTGACCTCACCGCGGTGTGACAGTACCCCTCCCTCTAGGGCTGACTCCTGACGGCCCAGGCTGGTCAGGGTGGTCTCTATAAAAGTCATCTATGAGACTGTGGTCCATGATGTGCCGTGAAGGAACCCATTGTCGCTCCTCCGGACCGTACCCCTCCCAGTCCACCAGGTACTGCCTGCCTCGGGTTGCGCACAGCCAGTAACCTCTTGACTTTGTAGACCGGACCCCCGTCTACTACTTCAGGAGGAGGAGGGGGTGGGAGGGCTGGGACCATGGGGCTCTCCTTGACTGGTTTGACCTGACCTACATGGAATGTGGGGTGGACCCAGGTGGACCGGGGTAGACGAAGGCAAACCGCTGCAGGCCCAATAATCTTAGTGATGGGGAACGGCCCCACGAAGCACGGTGCTAGCTTCTTGGAGAGGGCTTTGAGGTGGAGGTTCTTGGCCGAGAGCCAAACCCTCTGGCCCAGCTGGTACGCTGGAGCGGGTCGTCTTCTCCGGTCTGCGGCCCTTTTGACCTGGTCTCCCTGGCGGATGAGGAGCTGCCGGGCGGCTGCCCAGACTCGTCGGCAACGGCCGACCATGGCGTGGGCAGAAGGCACCGACACTTCAGACTCCTGGTCCGCGAAAACAGGAGGCTCATAACCGTATACACATTTGAAAGGAGAGAAACCTGTGGCTGAGGTGAGCAGAGAGTTGTGAGCGTACTCGACCCAGACCAGGTGCTTGCTCCACGTCGAGGGGTTCTGGGAGACCAGACATCGGAGACCGGTCTCCAGCTGCTGGTTGAGCAGCTTGGTCTGGCCGTTGGCCTCTGGGTGATAGCCTGACGTAAGGCTGACAGTGGCTCCGATGAGTCGGCAAAACTCCCTCCAGAAGCATGATACGAACTGGGGCCCCTGGTCGGAAACGATGTCCCTAGGAAACCCGTGGACTCTGAAGACATTGTTAATCATGATTTCCGCCGTCTCTTTGGCTGAAGGCAGTTTGGGCAAGGCTATGAATCTAGTCATTTTAGAAAATCTGCCCACCACCGTGAGAACCGTGGTGTTACCTTGGGAGACCAGGAGCCCCGTGACAAAGTCCATGGAGATGTTGGCCCATGGTCTGGTGGGGATGGGGAGCGGTTGTAGAAGTCCCATACGCAGACCGGAAGACGTCTTACTCCTGGCGCAGACCAAGCAAGCCTCGACGTATTCCCGGACATCCCGTTCCATGGACCGCCACCAGAACCTCTGAGATATGGCAAACATGGTCCGGCGAACCCCCGGATGACAGGCAAGCAGCAAGGTGTGAGTCCAGTGGATCACCTGTGGGCACAGCTCAACTGGGACAAACAATCGATTCTCAGGGCACCCACTAGGTGGCGGGCTCTCACCGTTAGCCTGCTTGACCTCATTTTCTATCTGCCAAGTCACCGCTCCAACCACACAGGTTCGTGGAAGGATGGGCTCTGGTTCTTTGGCAACAGGCTTGGGGTCATAGAGACGTGACAGGGCATCGGGCTTGACATTCTGGGACCCCGGCCTGTAAGAAAGAGAGAACGAAAAGCGGTTAAAAAAAAGAGGGCCCACCTTGCCTGGCGAGAATTCAGTCTCTTGGCTTTACGTATGTACTCCAAGTTCTTATGGTCGGTCCAGACGATAAACGGGTGCTCTGCCCCCTCAAGCCAGTGTCTCCACTCTTCCAAGGCCAGCTTGACCGCCAACAGCTCCCGGTTGCCGATGTTATAGTTCCGCCCTGCCCGGGACAGACGGCGCGACAAGAAGGCGCATGGATGCATCTTCCCGTCCTTTTCAGACCGCTGGGACAGGACCGCCCCGATTCCCTCGTTGGAGGCGTCCACCTCGAGGAAAAACAACAGGCTGCAAAACATTAACTGAAGGCGCTCCAAAGAGGCTGAAAAACACTACGCTATACACCATGAAACAAAAGGGCTAGACTAATAATTTACAACAAAAAAATCACTCATATGAGGAAAAATAAACAAAAGAACACTTAAGCTATAACGCTGTGGACAAGGAAACAATGCTTGGGTGATCTCTACAAAAGACGAAACACTTTGGCACGGGACAAAGGGAGACGCAGACAATATATACACAGGTTAATGGGGAACAGGTGGAAAAAATCAGGGTGGGGAAGACAATCAGACCGGTGACACATGAGGAAGGGCAAGTGACCTGAAACGAGAGGACAGGTAAATATCAAAATAAAACAGGAAATGACGAGACAGGACAAAAACCCAACTTGACCTCACTGCGGTGTGACATTTTCCCAGTGGTTGTAGGAGTATTCTTAGTAATACCTTTTACTTAAAGGTCCTGTGTGATGATTTGTGAGATTTAGGGTGGTTTATTTACAGAACATGGCAGACTTATAGTTCATAAAATTTCAAATTTCATATTTTTGCATGCTTTGTGACCACTGTAGTTTCTCCTTCACACTAGCAGGGAGACAGTAAAGTGACAGAACTGCAAATATATTGTAGTGGAATGTAGGTAATGTGAAGTACCTTAAAATTATACTTCAGTACTTCCGTAAATGTGTGCTGGTTAAAACACATCCACTATTCCTGTCACAATCCACTCCGGTCCCCTGCCTACTTTTCCCTCTTACCTGCACCCAGTAACTTTCCACTCACCTGTCAGCCCTCAGCCTCCTCATCAGTCACCATGGTTTCTCCCGCCTCCCACACCTGCTCCTCTTCAGTAATCAACCCTGTATTTAAGCACCAAACCTCCAGACACTCTTTGCCAGATTGTTCTTCGCGTCATGCAAGTCTTTCCAGCACTTTTGTCCGGACTGATCTCCCGTTGCCGACCCTGCCTGCCTTTGACCTGCTCGTCTGTCTCTGCCCTGGTAATCACCTCAGCTTTTCGTCCCCGACCACGAGTTCTGCCTCAGTGTTTCTGGTGTCTGTCTGCCTGTTTCCCTGGCTGTTTGGAGGTTTCCCCGGCCATATCGTCTGCTGTGAGTTCCTCAATAAAGAACTTTATTAAGTATCCTTTGCTGTTGTGCTGCATTTGGGTCCTACACAAGCCCGTTTCAGTACAATCTGGCCACAGCATGGACCCAGCACACACCGCTTCGCCAGAGCTACGCCTGGAGAGGGTGGAGAACATTCTCCAGCGACACGAGGCATTGCTTGCTTCCACCGCAGCCGAGGTACTCCAGGCTACTGTCACTCAACAACAGGCTGCCGCTAACCAGGAGCAGACATTAGCGGCATTAGCTTCACAGATCCAGCAGCTCACTGCTGTGCTCTCACGGAATATGGGCCAGAACCTACCTGCAACAGCGCCTGCTGCCGTACTCCAACCAACGCCACCTGGTCCAGTTTCTGAACCCCGAGTTGGGGCTCCGGAACGTTATGCGGGGAACCCAGAGATCTGTAATCCGTTTATTACGAACTGCTCTATCCTGTTCGCCCTGCAGCCACACACA
>NC_040012.1:1355387-1368364 GCF_000972845.2 Larimichthys crocea
TATATATATATATATATCCATCTCTCTCTATATATCTCTCTCTATATTTCTCTATATCTCACTCTCTCTCTATATATATATCTATATCTCTATATCTCTCCCCCCCCCTCTCTCTCCCTCCCTCTGTGGACATGTCTCATTAATTCATGTTACTAACCAAACTTCCCCGGAGTTTCTGTGCTCTGTCGTCCAGCAGGTTCTCGTGGATCGTGGCTGCTGCTGTGATCCTGCACGACGTCCACTACGCATATTATTACTGTCATTATTACTACCATATCTGCTACTGTGGTCATTTTATCATTCATTGTGATTCATTGTCATTTTGTCAGTCATTGTAATTGTACAATATGTTTGTGTTGATTTGTCCTGTATACGTGACATCCATTGCACGTCTGTCCCTCCTGGGAGAGGGATCCCTCCTCAGTGGCTCTTCCTGAGATTTCTTCCACATTTTTTCCCTGTTAAAAGGGTTTTCTGTGGCAAGTTTTTCCTCACTCGAACCGAGGGTCTAAGGACAGAGGGTGACACTCCCTGTACAGATTGTAAAGCCCTCTGAGGCAAATGTACTTTGTGACTTTGGGCTATACAAATAAAATTGATTTGATTTGATTTTGATGTATTTACATAACTTCTATTATTAGCTTTATATATTAAGTCAATGTGTTCATTTCTGTTGACATTGTTTAACAAGATGATTGTATAATTTATACATTTATTATTAATTGAAGCTGGTTTATAATGTACTGCATTAAATTATATTTCTGAATATAATGCAGTCCACTACAACATCACCAATAACTATTACCTTAATGGTAATACATATCATTTATTGGATAGTGTCCACAAAAACTGAACATTATAGGCATCATAAAAGTAGGATTTATGGCATATGGAATCCATATATATTCATATAATCCATGTATGTGTACAAACAGGGTTAAACTGGGAAAGGAGCATGTGATCAGCAAGCTTCCTCTTCTAATGCAGTCCCATCCTTTCCAGAGAGGGGCGGAGGTATGTCACTTTTCTCACGACCTGATACCAGCTGCGCCAGCCCCGTGCTGCTGGGAGGGTTTTTCATCATTGTCGACCTCAGTGGGCGGTGGCGGGGCTTCACTATTGGTGCATGGCCGTTATCTGCCGTAGAAATCAGGCGAGGCTGCCGGTTAGCCGGCCAATCACATGTCGAGGTGTGGCTCTCGGAGGGCGTGGTAACGGTGGAAAAGGTGGCGCTAGAAGCGGAAGTGCGTCTCGGCAGATCCCTCGCTGTCATTCGGCCACGGTCGGTTCCAGGAGAGGGGCACCCAAGTAGCACACAGGGATCGGCTGGCTCTGCAGGAAAGACACTTAGCTAGAAAATATAGTGAAGTCAGACGAACACTATAACCGATCGAACAGGGCTTGTGAAAGAACCGCGGCCGGATACATCAAACACACTGCCACGTTAACAAAGCTCTGTGAGCACACAGTCCAGCTTCAGCTCAGAGGCAGCAGGTAGACAGAGAGCTGTGTCATTGAGCAGGCAGGACACGTCAGGAGAAGGCAGAAAAAAAGCTGACCGACCGACTGCACTGTACAGTCAGCTATCAGACCGAGGAAAGCTTTCCTGACCTCATTTTCTCAAGGACACCACCTTGCTCTCAACCAGAGGGGAGGATCTCGACAAAAACATCGCTGAGGTCGAAGGTGGTGATCAGAAGGTGAACTGAATTTAATTTAATTTAATTTAAAGTCTGTGTTCAAGCTGGCCAGCTAGCAAGCATTTATGCTAACGTTAGCTAGCCAGCTAACGTTAGCAACGGGTGGAAATGTTAGCTGGCCAGCTAACATTTCTCTTTGATTTAAAGCGCTTGACTGTCGAATGTTAGCTCTACTATTTACATAGAATAATGAACAGTGAATTCACAGGGCGTATTTCGATGAAAGGAAGCAGTGTGTGACTCGGTTAGTTCTAGCTGATCCATTTTGAGGTCGGACTCCTCACAGACTCTGACAGCTGTCAAACAAGGTCGAGTGTTTGTCTTCTGAACGTTTCGTCGGTTTATTGTTCATATATTCAACATTCATTCATATTTCATCGTACGGTGTTCTCTTTATAATTACACAATGAATTGTCTGTCAGTTGGTTTGCGTTAGGAAAACGTCTCTAAATGTGTGAGTGTGTGTGTGTGTGTGTGTGACAGAGAGAGAGAGAGAGAGAGAGAGAGAGAGAGAGAGAGAGAGAGAGAAAATATGTCGGTTCGACACAGCAGTGTTTCCAGCTATGTTAGTGCTGCCAGCAGCTCAGCTGTAGACTTACAAGCTGGCAGCGTCACAGGGTTATAATTAGATAAAGATGTAACGTGAACTGCTTTTTTCAGCTGGCCACAGTAATAAGGGCAGATTGTTCAGTGCAAGAATGAGCTCATTCATGACAATGATGTGTGATTATCATATGTCCAGGAATTCTCTGAGGGAGTAAATCAGACCAATTGGGACAAAAAATCTTTTATGTCACTGAAAATGTCTATGGCCATCATGTCGTTTTTTCTTTTGTTTCTGTCTATCTCTTGATCTATAGTGGAATGACGAGGCTGACTGCTAACTAGCATGCATTCCTGTGTGCTCTTCTCTCAATAGGACCAAACGATCACGGGATAGCATTTGTGTGTGGGGGGGGGGGGGAACAAATGGGGGATTACGGGTTTGGAGTTCTAGTTCAAAACAACACTGGCAACAAGTCTGCATTTCCAGTCCGAATCCACCCACATCTGCAGCCCCCACACCACCACCAAAATGTGTCGCAGAGCCCTGCTGCTTTTATAAACAGCACCTCAGCCGCAGGTAATGGCACCACGGGAGGCTCTCCCTGGCTCTTTCCTGCTTCTGCCACCCACAACAGTGTGCAAGACGAAATCCTGGGGGGGGCAGAGAAGCCCAAAGCACAGCAGCACCAGGAAATGCAAGAAACGCAAGAAAAGCAGCAGCAATTGTCCCCTGGGAGTCACCAAGAGGGTGGAAGTGGTGGTGGGATAATTTCAGAACTGGAAAATGCCCGTTTAGAGGAAGCCAAGACAGACAGCGGTGTGTCTGAAGGAAGTAATGGAAAGGAGAAGCAATTACGTCTTGAGTCTCCTGTCCTGACAGGCTTTGATTACCAGGAGACGTCTGGGCTTGGGGGGACTGGCCCGGTCCAGTCCAGTACAACCTCATCATCACTTACTGGCTTTAACAACTGGTCAGCTGCCATCCCACCGGCGCCATCAACCATCATCAATGAAGATGTGAGCTTCTTCAACCCAGCCTCTGCCAACAATGGGCCCCTGCTGTTTCAGAACTTCTCTCACCATGTCAGTCCAGGGTTTGGTGGGAACTTCTCCCCCCAAATCGGACCAGCGGCGGCCTTGTCCCAGCACCACCCAGCTCCCCCACCACATCCCCACTTCCAACACCCCCACAACCAACACCAGCACCATCGGCGCTCCCCGGCCTCTCCACACCCTCCACCACCCTTTCCACACAGGAATCCGGCTTATAGCCAGTTGCCACATTTGTCCAACAGTCTGAACAAGCCCCCATCCCCCTGGGGTCCAGCTAGCTATCAGAGCCCCTCTCCCTCCCTCGGCTCCTCCACCTCCTGGAGTCCCGGAGGAGGTTATGGCAGTGGTGGTGGCGGCTGGGGAGGATCTCAGGGTAGAGATTATCGCCGAGGGCTGAATGGCGGGATGACCCCCATCAACTCAATTTCTCCACTGAAGAAGACCTTCCCTAACAACCATGTGGCATCTCAGAAGTACCCTCGAAACAGTCCTGCAGGCTTCAACCCCAAGTCCTGGATGGATGATGGAGTCGGCCGCAGTGATAACATTTTCCCCTTTCAGGTCAGTTTGCCATTTGATAGTCTGATTGTATGACTCAGCAGTAATTCTGCTATTCCTTTTATTAATCAACACATTTTGCTGTGTTTTATGTTCATGCTTCTGTGTGGTATTATTTTTCAGCAGTAGTCACTTGATAATGATTTAAACATCAGTCATTTGTGCTAGCTGTTAATTTTTATTAGCTAGCTTATGTGGTATAGCTGCTATTTTTAGACTGGGGGGGCACATATACGAGCTGGGGGGCTTGAGGAAGGGAAGGGTGTGGTGTGGGGAGTGAGGGAGGTATTATGGACATAGAGGAGAAAGACGGGAGAAGGGTATGGAAATGGGAGAGGGAGAACAAAAAATCTAGATAGAAGACATCGCCATGGGGTTTATTTTATTCTATGTAATTTTAAAAAAGGAGAAAAAATGGAGGTAATACTGTAGATTCATGGCCAGAGTCTAATGATTTTTCAGGATTACTACTTTATTAATCACCCAGGTCATGGCTGCCATACAACTCGTATTCAAATTGCCAGGTTATGCATAGTGTAAATTGTACAGCTGGGTCCACACACAATGAAGATGGCACAAATAATTGTATTATCACATGTATACAGCCAGTTGGATTGATGGAAAGAGGTAACGAGAGCATGGAGATAAATTCATTTCATTGATCTAGCTACTCATTAGTTGTGTTGGTTGTCAGAAGGAGTCAGGGGTGAGAAAGGTTGCCATAGGCCCAGCCAGGCCTCATGACCTGATAAAAGGGCTTCTTGAAGTGCTCTACTTATTCTTTACCTTCTTACCTTTGGACAATGTTCCTGCTGCGGTGGTCAATTAATATAATGTATTTATATTATATTTATATTCACTCCAGTTTCACTGCCCTTGCTGAAGAATCCCTCAAACCAAAACCAATAGAATAATATCTTTTTCCCCTTTTTTTTCACAAAAAGTCTAATCAGTCACACTCAAAATGGTGCTTGTCGAGATCTTGCACTTTTGGATGTCTGATGACACATGTTGAATTAAACAAGGAACCCCCATTTTTGGTAACTGAAATACTGTAACTCCTGTAACTCTGAACTAAACAGACCCCATGTGGAACTGTTGATACAATGTTTCACTATATGCTTTTGGATTAGATGTGATTCTAACACACAACTGCAGAGACAAGTACTCGACTTCGATAAAGTAGCACTCTACTCTTCAGTTGATACTTACGCACATTAAACTGCATGTTAACATTAGCATGTTAACGCTGATGCACTAGCAGTTAGCATTAGCATGTTAGCATTAGGATGTTAGCATTAGCATGTTAACGCCGATGTGCTAGCAGTTAGCATTAACATGTTAACATTAGCATGTTAACGCTGATGCGCTAGCATGTTAGCATTCGCAGGTTAACGCTGAAGCGCTAGCAGTTAACATTAGCATGTTAGCATTAGCATGTTAACGTTGACGTGCTAGCAGTTAGCATTAGTATGTTAGCATTAGCATGTTATCATTAGCATGTTACCATTAGCATGTTAACATTGATGCGCTAGCAGTTAACATTAGCATGTTAGCATTAACATGTTAACATTAGCATGTTAACATTAGCATGTTAACGTTGATGGGCTAGCAGTTAGCATTAGCATGTTAACATTAGCATGTTAGTAATGTATTTAAGTCCTAGTGGCTAATGTTAATTAGCACTAATTTTAGCATTGGTCGCTAATGTTTGCAAATAGCATGTCTTTACAGCTTGCGCTAACGCTCTGCTGTCTCTGTCTGCCACACAGACAGGTTCAAATTAAGTGCCAAGAACTACTAAAATGGCCGCCGCTCAGGTTCTGCTGGCCCCTCCCCCCTGTCCTCCTTCACGCAGGCTGAGGTTGCCAAGCAACCAGGGCCAACTGTAATCAGTGGAGGAGTTACTGCACCTGTTAGAATGTCACTTAGAGACTGAGAGAAAATGCTGAGAACTCCTCTCTTCTCAACAGGAAGGACTTCTGACCAAACCGTATTTCCAATCATGAACCGACATAACGGGGGGCATCGCGTGCCCTCCTGATCGTTTTACAGTTGTTTTTGTGTCGATAAATGAAGAAATGTGCCTCAGGAGCAAGAGAGAGAAAGTTACTTCTGCCTCTTCTCCTCCCAAAAAATTTCCCGCCTTTTTTAACATGGGAGTATATGAGGCTTGTGGGGGGAGTAGTCGATCAATGAGCGCGTACGGAGCCAAAACTATATGTCTGACAGCTTTAGGCAGCGAATGTGAGTGATACAACAAATTGCTACGTTTCTATGTATAAATCGTGTCTGTAGTGGGGCATTTGAGGCCACGGTAGTAAATCCGTTTTTATTTTTCACGGATGTTTCTCCCCTCTCCACTTTAGCGATGACATCACTCACTCTAGCTCTGGAAAGTTCTCGCAATACACACCATTCATTTTTTGGCTTGTTTTTCTGGATTTTGGCAAAACCGTTTGCCGAAACCTTAGAAAAGTCATAGCCATCGATTCCCGGCCGAGCCGGTCGTTTGATACCCGTTTTGTGTATGTGCGACAAAAACTCTGGGAGGAGTAGCAGGACAAAAAAAGGGTGGAAGAATAAGTTAAAACTAGAAAAATTCTAAAGAAATTTTGAGTGTGCCTGACCTGGCCCCCCCCCGTCGACACTGCTCAGCAAATTTAGTTTTTAGTGTTAGTAGTGGCTACATTTTAGCATTAGCATATTACCAATGATGGACTAACTAGCAGTTAACATTAGCACATGGAGCATTAGCATGTTAAGATTAGCATGTTACCACTGATGGGCTAGCAGTTTAACATTATAGCAATGTTAGCATTAACATGTTAGCATTAACAGGTTATTAGTAGCATGTTAACATTAACATGTTAACGCGATGGGCAGCAGTTAACATAGCATGTTAACATTAGCATGTTAATATTACATGTTAGTATTCGCATTTTATGCATTAGCAGGTTAGCGCTGATGGGCTAACAGTTAACATTAGCATGGTAACATTAGCATGTTAGCGCGATGTGCTGATAGGCTAACAGTGTTAACATTAGCATGTTAGCATTAGCATGTTACCATTAGCATGTTAACGTTGATGGGCTAGCAGTTAACATTGGCATGTTAGCATTAGCATGTTAGCGCTGATGCACTAGCGGTTAACATTAGCATGTTAGCAGTAACATGTTAACATTAACATTTTAGCATTAGCATGTTACCATTAGCATGTTAACGCGATGGGCTATCATTACATTAGCATGTTAAATTAGCATGTTAGCATTAGCATGTTAACATTCGCATTTTATTAGCATTAGCATGTTTAACATTAGCATGTTAGCATTAGCATGTTAACATTAGCAGTTTACCATTCGCATTTTACATTATTGCATGTTAGCGCTGATGGCTAAGACGTTAACATAGCATGTTAACATTAGCATGTTAGCGCTGATGTGCTTAAGGCTAACAGTTAACATAGCAGTTAGCATTAACTGTTAACATTAGCATTTGGCATTAGCATTTTAGCATTAGCATGTTGCATTAGCATGTTAACATTACATGTTAACATTAAAATGTTAACACTGATGGGCTAGCAGTTAACATTAGCATGTTAGCATTCACAGTGAGCATTCGCATGTTAGCATTGCATGTAGCGCTGAGGGGCTAACAGTTACCATTAGCATGTTAGCATTAGCATGTTAGCATTAGCATGTTAACGCTGATGTGCTAACAGTTAGCATTGGCATGTTACCATTAGCATGTTAGTGCTGATGGGATAACAGTTACCATTAGCATGTTAGCATTGTCATGTTAGCATTACCATGTTAACATTAGCATGTTAACATTAGCATGTTAGCGCTGATGGGATAACAGTTACCATTAGCATGTTAGCATTAAAGCATGGTTAGCGCTGATGGTGCTAACAGTTAGCATTGGCATGTTACCATTAGCATGTTATTGCTGATGGGCTAACAGTTAACATTAGCATGTTAGCATTGGCATGTTAGCATTAGCATGTTAGCGCTGATGCGCTAGCATGTTATCATTACTATGTTAGCATTAGCATGTTAACATTAGCATGTTAGCATTAGCATTTTAACGGTGATGCGCTAGCAATTACCATTAGCATGATAACATTAACATGTTAACATTAGCATGTTAACGCTGATGCACTAGCAATTAACATTACCATGTTGGCATTACCATGTTAACATTAGCATGTATTTAATTCCTAGTGGCTAATGGTAATCATCATTAGCAGTTAACGAGCTAGCTGCTCTGCTGTCTCTGTCTGCCATTTTAGACAGACAAGTTCAAATTAAGTCCAAGAAACTAAAATGGCTGCCGCTCGGCTTCTGGTGGCCCCTCCCCCCTCTTCTCCTTCACGCAGGCTGAGGTTGCCAAGCAACCAGGACCTAATCAGCAGCAGCTGATCTGCACCTGTTAGAATGTCAGTTAGAGACTGAGAGAAAATGCTGAGAACTCCTCTCGAAAAGGAAGGACTTTTGGCCAAACCGTAATTCCAATCATTGAACCGGCTTAACCTGAGGCACGATAGACTTCCTGATCGTTTTACATATTGTTTTGTGTCGATAAATGAAAAAGGTGCCTCGAAATGTCCCTCAGGAGCAGAGAGAGAAACGTTACTTCTGCCTTTTCTCCGAAAATTGTCGCTTCCTTTTGTTTAACATTGGAGTCTATGAGGTGTTTGGCGGGAGTATCGATCAATTAGCCCATCAGGAGCCAAAACTATATGTCTGACAGCTTTGGCAGGCGAATGTGAGTGATACAACAAATTTTGCTACGTTTCTATGTATGAATCGTGTCTGTAGGGGGGCAGTTGAGGCCGGCAGTGAAATCCGTTTTATTATTTTTCACTGATTGTTCTCGTCCCTCTCCACTCTAGCGATGACATCACTCACTGGTAGCGCTGGAAAGTTCTCGCAATACACACCCATTCATTTTTTGGCTTCGTTTTTCTGGATTTTTGGCAAAACCTTTGCCGAAACTCTTAGAAAAGACATAGCCATCGATTCCCCCGCCGAGCCGGTCGTTTGATACCGTTTTGTGTATTGCGACAAAACGTCTGGGAGGAGAAAGCGAACCGAAAAAACACGGAAGAAACGGAAGACGAATAAGAATAAAACTAGAAAATTCCCGCAGAAATTTTAGAGAGTGACTAGTGGGCTGTTGCCGGGGGTCCTGTAGTCAAAAGCACACCTCAAATAGTCATTTTAACATGTTTATTTAGACACTGGAGCACATTAACATGTAGATTTAATCTAATTAGGGGCTAACGTCAATTGCTAACAGTGAGGCAATTAACTTAGCAATGTTTAACATTGCAGTAGACAAAAATTTAGTTAGCTAAAAATCAGTGCGAGCAACTGACTCGGCAATTAGCATTACATGTTTAATAGTAGCTTTATTTTATTCTTAGTGGATATGCTAGCAATGTAGCGTGTTAGCAATTATCATGTTAGTTATATTCTTAGTGGCGTAGCCAGCAATTAACTGTAGCATTTTACCATAGGCTGCAATATTAGCATAGCATGTGCTTTACTACATGAGCAGCAGCAGAAAAAAAACACACCTCAATATCAGTTGGTAAAACAGATTTAGTTACACACACAATCAGGCTCTCAAAGCTCACCTCAATCATAACAGTTAATTTACAACACAAGTTAAAACACAATTTTTATAAATATAATTAGTAACAGTTAATTAAAATCAACAATGAAAACACACTTTTATAATATAATAACTTAACATTTCATTTAAAATAAATAAAAATAGTTATGTTAGCTGATTAACAAACACGTCAAAAATACATACAAATATACCCCACTTTTTTTGAACATGTTATTTAGACACAGGAGCAGCTAGCGCGCCGCGCAAGCAAGTGACCATAGCGTTTGACAATACATGTCTTTAATTTTTTAGTGGCTAAGTTAATTAATATGTTAGCAGTTGCATTAATTTTAAACCATTGGGCAGCTAATGTTCCAGTTGAGCATGTCTTTACAGCTAACCGCTAATGAGCTAGCTGCCTCTTGTCTCTGACGTGCTAGCAGTAACATGGTTCTATACTGCGAAAAATGAGTGGCTAGCATTTAACGTGCTAGCGTTAACAAATGAGCATGCTAGCATAGCATTTTATAATGAGCCTTCGACAGGTTAAGACATAACATTTAACAATGATCATATGTTAATTCTAGGGTTAATAGTAATACATAAGCATTAGCGGTAACATTACCAGGTTAGCATTAGCATGTTTAACATTAGCATGTTAACAGTACAGTTTATTTAATGACTTAATGGCTAATGCTAACGTAACCACGGCTAGCTGCTCTGCGGTCATTGTCTGTCAGTTTTAGACAGACAACGCGCTAGCAAGCATTAATCATGAGCAGGTTGCTTTAAGCTGGTTAACTGTACAGGTACTTAATTCCTAGTGCTAATGTTAATTAACATTACAATGTTCAATGACAGTGTATGTATTCTTCGGGCTATGCTCAGTTGCTAGCGCAGAATGGCTAACAAGTTTAAACATTAACATGGTAGAATTAAGCATGATGTAGTTTAATTCTTGTGGCTAGTGCTATTAACATTAGAATGTGGCATTTTAGCAAGTAGATGGTAAGTTGGTTTATTCGGGGCTAAGGTAATTGCTAGCGCTGGACGTGCTAGCAAGTAGCTTAGGCATGTTTGCAGTTGTCATGTAAAAAGTCTTAGGTGGCTAATGCTATTGCTAGGGGTTTGAATTGCGCTAGCATTAACAGTTTGCAGTATTTTAGCTTTGCTGCTAATTGTAACAGTTAGCATGTCTGTACACCTAGTGCTAACGCGCTAGCTGCTCTGGCTGGTTTGGCGCCTAACAATTAAATATTACCATATGAGTAACATTTAGCATAGTAATCTTATGACTAAAAAAATTATGGGCTAGCCGTGACGTGCTAGCACTTACATTAGCATTTTAACATTAGCATAGTTTCTCGAGTGACTGAAAATGAGTGGCTACCTAACGTGGCTACAATTAACATAGCAATGTTACCATTAAACATGTTAGCAATGATCAAGGTTTATATCTTAGTGGCTAATGTAGTAACTTTAATTTTTAGCAGGTTAACATAACATGTTAGCAATGATCATGTATTTCCAGTCTTATGGATAATGCGAATTAGCTTCAGCAGGTTTAACATTAACATGTTAACAATGATCATTAGCCACTAAGATGAAATACATATCATTGCTAACATTTAAGTTTAACCGGCTAAGTTATTAACATTAAGCCCGAAGAATTAAATACATGACATTGCTAACATGTTAATGGTAACATGCTAAGTTAAGTGCTAGCACTTAGTGTAGCCACTCATTGTCAGTCACTAAAAGAATGCTATGTTAACATGCTAATGTTTAAGTGCTAGCACGTCAGTGCGAGCCCATAATTTTTTAGTCCTAAGAATACATGGAATGTTTTAATTGGTAAGATTAATGGTAGTAGTGCGCCAAAGACAGCAGAGCAGCTAGCCGTGAGCACTAGGTGTAAAGACAGGCTAATGTGTAACATGAGAGCAAAAGCTAAAAGTAATGCAAATGTAATTGCTAGCGCATCAACACTACAATGGAGCATTAGCCACGAAGATTTATTACAGGACAACTGGCTAACATGCTAAGCTAATTGCAGATCGTCAGCGCGAGCAATTAGCCCTTAGCCACGAATAACCATACATGCTACTGCTAAAATGCTAACATGCTAATGTTAAGTAGCACTAGCCACAAAGAAGTAAATCATGCTAAGTCTACCATGTTAATGTTAAGTGTTTAGCCACTGCCGCGAGCAGATAGGCATTAGCCACGAAGAATTAAATACATGATCATTGCTAACATGTTAATGTTGTAATTAACTTAGCCACAGGAATTAAGTACTGCTCATGTTACATGCTAAAGCTAAACCGCGATATAATGATTGCTAGCGCGTTTCTGTCTAAAATGACAGACAATGACAGCAGAGCAGCTAGCGTGTTAACGGTTACAGTAGCCATTAAGTATTAATATAAATCGCTAATGTTTAACATCTGAATGTTAACAGTGTAATGGCTAACTGGTATGGTAACCTGCTAATGCTTAGTGATTACTATTGAACACACTAAAATTAACATAATGATCATTGTTAAATGTTAATGTGTAACCTGCTGACGCTCATTGCTAGAAATGCTGAATGTAGCATGCTAATGTAACTGCTAGCACGTAATGCTAGCCCCTTATTTGTCGTCAGTAAGAATACATGTTAATTGCTAGCACGTCAGAGACAGCAGAGCAGCTAGCTCATGAGCGTTAGCTGTAAAGACATGCTAACGGTACATTAGCGGCCAATGGTAAATTTAATGCAAATGCTACACATATTAATTAACATTAGCCACAAAAATTAAAGACAATGGTAATTGTCAACCCTATGCTCAATTGCTTGCGCGGCAGCGTAGCCTTGCTCCTGTGTCTAAATAAACATGTAAAAACGCTATTTGTATGTATTTTGTGTGAAAGTTTAATATTAACTATAATATTTTTAGTTATTTAAATGAAATGTTAAAGTTATTAGATTATAAAAAAAGTCGTGTTTTATGTGATTTAAATAACTGTTAATAATTAATTTTATAACAATTGTGGTATTTACTGTGTTTCTAATAAATGTTTAGAGGAGGTGGGAGCTTTTGAGGACTGCCTGTTGTTGGTAAATAAATCTGTTAAAATGCTATTTGAGGTGCGCGTTTTTTCGGCTGCTGCGATGGTAGTAAAGGACATCTCCTATTGCAATATTTGCAGCCAATGGTAACATGCTAATGTTAATGCTAGCGCTGACGCCACTAAGAATTTAAATACATGATAATGCTAACAACGCTCATGCTACATGTAGCCACTAGAATAAATAAATGCTAATATTAACATGTTAATGGCTATGCTAGCATGTCAGTGCGAGCCACTGCATTTTTAGTAACTAGACATCACTGCTAGGTGTAACATGCTACAGGTACTTGCATCACTGTTCAGCACTTGACGTAGCCAATAAGAATTAAATACCATTTAAGTGCTCGCTGTCTAAAAAACATGTTAAAAAGACTATTTGAGGTGTGC
>NC_040012.1:1368374-1382755 GCF_000972845.2 Larimichthys crocea
TAGCATTGGCATGGTAGTTTAGCATGTAAAATTAAAATGTTTCTTTTTGGCATTACCATGTTCTGCTTACTATGTTCTTGGAAGTCTCGCCATCACACCATTCATTTTTTGCTTGCGTTTTCTCTGGATGTTTGGCAAAAACCTACCGTTTGCCGAAACTCTTAGAAAAGACATAGCCATCGATTCCCGGCGAGCCGTGTTTGATCCCGTTTTGTGGTAGGTGCGACAAAAACTCTGGGAGGAGAAGCGACCGAAAAAAACACGGAAGAAACGGAAGACGAATAATAAGCTCCGAGATAATTAAAGAGGGCTCTTCAGGCACACTCACAGAAATTTCTAAAGAAAATTTGAGTGTGCCTGACTCTGGCCCGTCGTCCCCATATACAATTATTCTGACACTGCTCTAGCAATTCGTTAAAAAAGAAATTTTTCGAGAATGACGATCTGTGGGCTGTTCTTCGCTGGGTCGCTTGTGATCCACAAGCACCCTCAACCCAGTCTCTTTTTATACATGTTTCTATTTTAGACACAGGCAGCAGCTAGCGCTCTTACGTGCTAGCCAATTAATCATTTACATTGTTGTAGCGTCAGTTAGCATTGCTTTTAGCATTAATGTTAACAGATGATGACTAGCAGTATAGCATTAATTCGATTTTAGCATTAGCATGGTTTAGCCTGATGGGCTAACAGTTAAATTATTTGGCCTGTTCACATTAGCATGTTAACCCATTATGCATGTTCAACACTCGATGGGCCTAAGCAGTTACCATGGCATTTTTATCATTATCGCCTGTTAGCGCTGATGCACTAAGCAAGTTACATTACATGTTAAACATAGCATTAGCCCTTAGCATGTTAATCGCTGAGTGCTTACCATTCAGGCATGTTAGACATTAGCTGTTACGCGCTATGGGCGTAACGAGTGTAAGCTAGCAGTTAACCGCGTTGCGCTGGTCTTTAGACATTAGCATGTTAGCGCTGCTGCATTCGCATGTTACATTAGCATGTTAGCATTAGCATGGATAGCAGTTAGCATGTTAGCGTTATGTTAACAGTTAACATTGCATGTTAACATTGCATGTTAGCGGTGATGGTAACATTTTTAATTAGCCATTTTGCATTGCATGTTACATTTAGCATGTTACACATTAAAGTTCGCATTAGCATGTAACATTAGCATGTTAGGCATTGCATGTTAACGGTGATGCGCTAACATTGCATTACATTAGCATGTATAGCATTAACATTTAACATTAGCATGTTAGACGCTGATGGGCTCAGCAGTTAAATTAGCATGTCTAGCATTAGCCTGATAATTAGCATGTTAGCATTCGCATGTTCGCATTAGCATGTTAGCGCTGATGGGCTCAACAGTTAACTTTATTAGCATGTTATGCATTTAGCATTTTCGCCAATTAGCATGTTAGCACCTTAGCATGTTAACGCTGATGGGTAACAGTTAACACTTAACCTGTTTAGCATTGTCATGTTAGCATTAGCATGTTAACATTAGCATGTTAACATTACATGTTAACCTTAGCATGTTAACGCTGATGCACTAGCATTACATTATCCATGTTGGCATTCCATGTTAAATTAGCAAGTATTAATTCCTAGTGGCTAATGTCTATTTATTCTTAGCATGTTAACGAGCTAGCTGCCTTGCTGTCTCTGTCTGCCATTTTAGAACAGACAAGTTCAAATTAAGTGCCAAGAACTACTAAAATGGCTGCGCTCGGTTCTGGTGGCCCTCCCCCCCCTCTTCTCCTTCACGCAGGCTGATGAGGTTGCCAAGAAAGCACCGTGCACCTAATAATCAGTTCGGAGCTAGAACTACTTTGGCCCAAACCGTAATTCCAATCATTGAACCGGCTTACCTGAGGCACGATGGACCTTCCTGATCGTTTTACATATTGTTTTGTGTCGATAAATGAGAAAATGTGCCCTCAGGAGCAAGAGAGAGAAACGTTACTTCTGCCTTTCTCTCAGAAAATTTCGCTCCTTTTTAACATTGGAGTCTATGAGGCTGTTGGGGGAGTAGTCGATCAATTAGCCCTATGGAGCCAAAACTATATGTCTGACAGCTTTGGCAGGCGAATTTAGGATACAACAAATTTTGCTACGTTTCATGTATATCGTGTTGTAGTGGGGCATTTTAGGCCACGGTAGTGAAATCCGTTTTATTTTTTCACTGTTGTTCTCTCCCCTCTCCACTCTAGCATGACATCACTCACTTAGCTCTGGAAGTTCTGCGCATACACACCCATTCATTTTTTGGCTTCGTTTTTCTGGATTTTTGGCAAAACCGTTTGCCGAAACTCTTAGAAAAGATCATAGCCATCGATTCCCGGCCGCGGGTCGTTTTGTACCCGTTTTGTGTATGTGCGACAAAACTCTGGGAGGAAGCGAACCGAAAAAAACACGGAAGAAACGGGGAGGAACTAGAAAAATTTCTAAAGAATTTGAGTGTGTGACTTTGGCCCCGTCGTCCCCATACAATATTACTGACACTGCTCACAATTCAGTACTAGAAAAGAATTTTGAGAGTGACGAGTGGGCTGTTGCTGGGGGTCTGTATTCAAAAAGCACACCTCAAAAGTCATTTTAACTGTTTATTTAGACACAGGAGCAGCTGCGCTTACGTGCTAGCAATTAACATTAGCATTTTTAGCTAGCAGTTAGCATGTTAGCATTACATGTTAACAATATGGACTAGCAGTGCATTAGCAGTTAGCATTCAGATGTTATACTTAGCATGTAACTATTGCATTTTAGCATTGCATGTTAGCGCTGAGGCAACATTTAACATTAGCATGTTAAGCATTGCATGTTACATTAGCACTGTTACGCTGAGGGCTAACAGTTAACTTAGCATTTCATTAGCATAGTTAACATATGCATGTTAGCACTTGATGTGTAACAGTTAGCCTTGCATGTTAACATTGCATGTACATTAGCATGTTAACATTCGCATGTTAGCCTTGCATGTTAACGCTGATGGGCTAACAGTTAACATTAGCATGTTACATTAGCATGTTAAATTCGACATTTTTAGCATTGCGCTGTAAACATTAGCATGTTAACTTAGCATGTTAGCGCTGATGGGCTCAAGTTACATTGGCATGTTAACATTAGCATGTTACATTAGCATGTTAACACTGATGGCTGCAGTTACCATTGGCATTTTACTTAGCATGTTAGCTGATGCACTAGCAGTTAACATTAGCATGTTAGCATTAACATGTTATGACGCTGATGTGCTACAGTATACATTGGCATGTTACATTAGCATGTTAGCGCTGATGGGCTAACAGTTAACATTAGCATGTTAGCATTGGCATGTTAGCTCTTAGCATGTTAACATTAACCATGTTGGCATTACCATGTTATGCATTATATGTTACATAACATGTTACATTAGCATGTTAGCATGGCATTTTAACGGTGATGCGCTAACATTACACTTAGCACGATTAACATTAACATGTTAACATTACGCATGTTACGCTGATTGGCTGCAGTTACATGCATGTTAGCCATTAGCATGTTAGCATTAGCCATGTTACATTAGCCTGGTTAACATTAATGTAGGCTGATGTGGCTAAGTTAACATTACGCATGTAGATTAGCAGTTATTGCCATAGCTTTCCTGTAACGCTGATGGGCTAACAGTTAACATTAACATGTTAGCATTGTCTGTTAGCATTTGTTCATGTTAGCATTAGCAGTAATTAGCATGTTAGCATTAGCATGTTAGCATTAGCATGTTAACGCTGATGCACTAGCAATTAACATTACCATGTTGGCATTACCATGTTAATATAGCATGTATTTAATTTTAGTGGCTAATGGTAATTATCATTAGCATGTTACGAGCTAGCTGTCTGCTGTTCTGTCTGCCATTTTAGACAGACAAGTTCAAATTAAGTGCCAAGAACTACTAAAATGGCTGCCGTCGCTTCTGGTGGCCCCCCCCCTCTTCCTTCACGCAGGCTGAGGGCCAAGCAACCAGGCGACTAATTAGCAGCAGCTGATCTGCACCTGTTAGAATGTCAGTTAGAGACTGGAGAGAAAATGCTGAGAACTCCTCTCGAAAAGGAAGGACTTTTGGCCAAACCGTAATTCCAATCTTGAACCGGCTTAACCTGAGCACGATGAGACCTTCCTGATCGTTTTACATATTCGTTTTGTGTCGATAAATGAAGAAATGTGCCCTCAGGAGCAAGAGAGAGAAAAGTTACTTCTGCCTTTCTCCAGAAAATTTCGCTCCTTTTTTAACATTGGAGTCTATGAGGCTGTTGGCGGGAGTAGTCGATCATCAGCCTGTATGGAGCCAAAACTATTTAGGAGGACAGCTTCACAGTGTATCACTGCATCACCTCGAATTTTCTACATTTGATATCATGTCTTGTATGTGGCTGGTTGTTGAGGCCAGCGGTAGTGAAATCCGTTTTATTTTTTCACTGATTGTTCTTCCCCTCTCCACTCTACGATGACCTCACGCACTCTAGGTCTGGAGAGTTCTCGCCATACACACCCATTCATTTTTTGGCTTCTGTTTTCTGGATTTTTGGCAAAAACCGTTTGCCGAAACTCTTAGAAAGCTAGCCATCGATTCCCGAGCCCCGGTCGTTTTGATACCCGTTTTGTGTAGTGCGACAAAAACTCTTGGAGGAGAAGCGAACCGAAAAAAACACGGAAGAAACGGAAAGAGAATAAAAATAAGCCCGAGAGATAATAAAGGTGTGCTCCTTTCAGGCCACTCAACTAGAAAATTTCTAAAGAAATTTTGAGTGTGCCTGACTCTGGCCCCGTCGTCCCCATGCATTATTACTGACACTGCTCAGCAAATTCGTACTTAGACATTCGCCGTTAAACATTAGCATGTTTTAGCATTAGCATGTTAGCATTTAGCATGTTAGCATTAGCATGTTACGCTGGCATGTTAACTACTGACTCCGCTAGCATTAGCATTAGCATGTTAGCATTAGCATGTTAGCATCTAGGAATGTTTAGCATTTAGCCTACGTGTTAGCATTAGCATGTTAACATAGCATGTTAGCATTAGCCATGTTATATGTAGATTTTTTGCTTTTGATTGCATGTTAGCATAAATGTTACTAATGTTCGCATTAGCATGTGTTTAATTCCGAGTGGCTAATGTTAATTAGCATTAACATGTTAGCATTAGCATGATAACGCTGATGCGCTAGCAGTTCGATTACGTGTAACATTAACATGTTGTAATCAAGATGTATTTAATTCTCAGTGGCTAATGTTAATTAGCACAAATTTTAGCATTGGTCGCTAATGTTAGCAAATGTTTGCAAAATAGCTGTCTTTACAGCTTGCGCTAAAGCTCTGCTGTTTGTCTGCCATTTTACACACGAAGTTCAAATTAAGTGCCAAGAACTACATATAAATGGCCGCCCCGCATCAGTTCTCTTGCTGGCCTCCCCCCTCTCCTCCTAGGAATTAAATACATGTGTGCTTGTTCTGTGTGTGTGTGTGTGTCTGCCTGTCTGTCTATGTGTTTGTGTTTGTGAGAGATGCATGCTTGATGTTGCCAAGCAACCAGGGTGAGCTGCAGGTCAGAGTAATTAGTCACAGGTGCTGCATGCAGCCTCTGTCCCTCTGAGATGCACAGTATATGTCTGAATGATCCCCCTCGAAGGTGGCCAAAAAAAACCTATAAGGTATGCCTCAAACCAAAATCTGAAATGACCAGAAGAATGCTCGTCTTGTTAAAATGTCTGTGCCAAGTTTCAGGCGAAAATTGTATAAACTTTGGCCGTAGGACTCAGAGAAAGCACAATTGCTCCCTGCGTCTTCTAGAAAATTCTCGGCTCAAAATAACATGGGAGTATATGAGGCTGTTGGCGGGAGTAGTCGATCAATCAGCCTGTATGGAGCCAAAACTATATAGGAGACAGCTTCAACAGTGTTATCACTGCGATCACCTCGAATTTTCCTACATTTTAAGGGGATAATCATGTCTGTAGCTGGGCATTTGAGGCCAGGGTAGTGAAATCCGTTTTATTTTTTCACTGATTGTTCTCTCCCCTCTCCACTCTAGCGATGACATCACGCACTCTAGGTCTGGAAAGTTCTCGCAATACACACCCATTCATTTTTTGGCAAAACCGTTTGCCGAAACTCTTAGAAAAGTCTTAGCCATCGATTCCCGGCCGAGCCGGTCGTTTTGATACCCGTTTTGTGTACGTGCGACAAAAACTCTGGGAGGAGAAGCGAACCGAAAAAAACACGGAAGAAACGGAAGACGAATAATAATAATAATAATAATAATAAGAATAAGCCCGAGAGGTTTTAAAGAGTGTGCTCTTTCAGGCACACTCAATAAGCCCGAGAGATAATAAAGAGTGTGCTCCTTCAGGCACACTCAATAAGCCCGAGAGGTTTTAAAGAGTGTGCTCTTTCAGGCACACTCAATAATAAGCCCGAGAGGTTTTAAAGAGTGTGCTCTTTCAGGCACACTCAATAATAAGCCCGAGAGGTTTTAAAGAGTGTGCTCTTTCAGGCACACTCAATAATAATAATAAGCACGGTGGATAACATATAGTGTGCGCCTTGCACGCACACTCAATAATAAGCGCGGTGGATAACATATAGTGTGCGCCTTGCACGCACACTCAATAATAAGCGCGGTGGATAACATATAGTGTGCGCCTTGCATGCACACTCAATAAGCGCGGTGGATAACATATAGTGTGTGCCTTGCACGCACACTCAATAATAAGCGCGGTGGATAACATATAGTGTGCGCCTTGCACGCACACTCAATAATAAGCGCGGTGGATAACATATAGTGTGCGCCTTGCACGCACACTCAATAATAATAAGCGTGGTGGATAACATATAGTGTGCGCCTTGCACGCACACTCAACTAGAAAAATTTCTAAAGAAATTTTGATTGTGCGTGACTCTGGCCCCGTCGTCCCCATGCATTATTACTGACACTGCTCAGCAAATTCAGTACTAGAAAAGAAATTTTGAGAGTGACGAGTGGGCTGTTGCTGGGGGTCTGTATTCAAAAAGCACACCTCAAATAGTCATTTTTAACATGTTTATTTAGACACAGGAGCAGCTAGCGCTTACATGCTAGCAATTAACATTAGCATGTTAGCATTAGCATGTTAGCATGAGTATGTTAGCATTAACATGTTAACATTAGCATGTTACATTGATGCGCTAGGAGTTAGCATTAGCATGTTAACATTAGCATTGTTACCATTAGTATGTTAGCATTAGCATGTTAACATTAGCATGTTAACACTGATGCGCTAGCAGTTAACATCAGCATGTTAGCATTAGCATGTTAGCATTAGCACGTTAACAGTGATGCGCTAGCAGTTAGCATTAGCATGTTATCATTAGCATTTTAAAATTAGCATGTTAGCATTAGAATGTTAGCATTAGAATGTTAGCATTAGAATGTTAACGCTGATGCGCTAGCAGTTAACATTAGTATGTTAGTAATTAACATGTGTTTAATTCCGAGTGGCTAATGTTAATTAGCATTAGCATGTTAACATTAGCATGATAACGCTGATGCGCTAGCAGTTAGCATTAGCATGTTAGTATTAGCATGTTAGTAATCAACATGTATTTAATTCCTAGTGGCTAATGTTAATTAGCACAAATTCTAAACTTGGTCGCTAATGTTTGCAAATAGCATGTCTTTACAGCTTGCGCTAACGCTCTGCTGTCTCTGTCTGCCATTTTGCACAGACAGGTTCAAATTAAGTGCCATGAACTACTAAAATGGCCACTCGGCTTCTGTCCCCCTCCCCCCTCTCCTCCTTCACGCAGGCTGAGGTTGCTAAGCAACCAGAATGTCAGTTAGAGACTGAGAGAAAATGCTGAGAACTCCTCTTGAACAGGAAGGATTTCTGACCAAACCGTAATTCCAATCATTGAACCGGCTTAACCTGAGGCACGATGAGACCTTCCTGATCGTTTTAAATAGGCGTTTTGTGTCGATAAATAGTCAAACGTTTTATTTTTTCACTGATCGTTTTGTCATCTTCACACCCTAGCTGATGATGTCATCACTCTAGGAAACCACATACACACTAATTTTAAACGCAGAATTTGAGTAAAAACCTGCTCAACTTTGAGCCTTAATAGTTTAAAAACGGTAAAAGATTTTGAAAAAAGTTAAATAAGAGTTTAATAGTTGAAGAGTTTGTGTACAATTTGAATGAAGTCTGTAGAAGTAGTTTAGGTTGTTGAAATTGTGGAATGTTTGTAGAAGTTTTGTAGAATGATTTGAAGTTTGTGTAATGCATTTTAATAGGGAAAATATTTGCAGAAAAAGTTGAATAATTTGTAGAATATTAATAGTAGTGGGACAAAACTTGTAGGAGTAGTTATGCGGCAAAAAACGTACGGAAGAAGAAAAATAATAACTAGAAAACTGCATTTCCTGCGGAAAGTGCGGTGTTGGTGCCCTCTGCTGCCACCGGCCCCAGCGGCCCACCTGCTGCCCTTTTTCTGCATGTTTTTTCCCTGTCTCTTTCACTCTCTCTCCCCCTCACATTCCTGTCGCTCTTCAGCTGTCTCTATACTATGAAGCTTGAAAAGGCCATAAGGGATATATCTTAAAAATGTTGAAATTGGTTGAAAAGAGTAGAATAGTATGAAGTGATACAATGTTGTGTAACACTGTAGAAATTCAGATGAAAAGGTAGAATTGTAGAGAGTAATAGTAATAGTACAAGATCTTGGTGAACTGTGTAGTTTGACTGAACTCTGTAGTAGAAGGAGAGGTAGTTTAAATTGTAGGTCTGTATAAAGATTTGAAGTTTGTATAATGTATTTGAAATGGTAAAATATTTGTAGAAAAAGTTGAATAATTTGTAGAATATTAATAGTAGAATTTAGTAAATAATAGTACAAGATCTTGGTGAACTGTGTAGTTTGACTGAACTCTGTAGTAGAAGGAGAGGTAGTTTAAATTGTAGGTCTGTATAAAGATTTGAAGTTTGTATAATGTATTTGAAATGGTAAAATATTTTTAGAAAAGTTAAATAATTTGTAGAATATTAATAGTAGAATTTACAGATGTAGCAACTTAAAAGTTCCCGTGTTTCCGTGACGGGACCGTGACAGGGTAGTGACTGGTCCTCGACAGGTCCTCGAACGGTCCTTGGCTGGTTCGTGACCGAAATGTAATCCCCCGCGATGACGTAGTCAGTGAGGGCCCGACTGGAAACGCCCCTAAGCAGTCTGTGTGAAAACCAGCCGCAATGCCTCATTTGTCCACGGGGAGGAGCAGTGATGTTCCGCTCTCACTGTAGTCTGTCTAAACTAAAACACATCTGAACAGATAAGCTGGGGTGAGCGGGTGACCCGATCAGCTGAGACAGAGCACAATCATGGATGTGGCTAGTGGTGCAAAGGATCATCATGATCCGTTCATATCGCCCCCCACAGCACCAAGTATTCCGCGGATCGGTTGATGGGAAAAACAACAAACTAACCCTTAAAAAAGTTACAAAAAACGGTTCGGACGTCTCGGGGCTGCCAGGCCTGTCTGTCAGACCTGCAGATACAAGCGAGGGTTTATTTTTTTAATTAACAGTTTATTTGGAGGGGAGGGCTTGGTGTTGTTGTGCGCGACATAGAGCTGCAGAGACGAGCGTTTTTCTCTAAAAGTCGGTGTATTCCACTGCAGCGGTGCCTCCATTTGCAAAAAGAATTGAAGAATAACAACAGCAATAATACCTCCTATTGAATATTTGATCACAGTTTGATCGTTGTGAGACGCCATTTAAAAAGGAGTTTTCTCGTGTTTTTTAAAGCCGCTTCCACCTGCGACCGCTGCCTTCCTTTGTTTACTCCGGGAACAGTGATCGTGCTATCAAAGAACACGCTGCCACCATACATTGGATCATACTTGGGTCTGATCATCCGCTTCTTCCAGGACCCATGATCCAAAACACAAGCTGCTGGAGGCATACATGGCCTCCCGAGGGATCATTAACTGGGTGTGAAAACTCCACCAGAGTCACCGTGACTTGAATCCCATTGAGCTTCTTGTCTGTGGCATTCCATGAAGACTTTATTCGCAATGTGGCGAAGCCAGGCCCACAAAACAGGGAGCTCGTCACGGCCATACAGCCGTTTTGGCAAACGAGAGTCACCCGTGCCTTTGCAACAGACTTATCTCTCGACTTAGACTTTCAAAAGTGTTTTGTGCGAGTTGTGTCTTATTAATAAGAAGGGGGAGGGACATAGTGGAAAATAAACAGTGGTTTCCATGTAGATAGAAACATTAACCTCTATATGCCAAACTTTATTAAAATTAAAACCCAAAACATTATTGATTTCATACTGATTCACTCGTAATTCTTTCCCATTTACTGTGTGGGTATAATTATATATATATTATTTATATATATATAATATATCTATATCTATAATATTATATATATTATATATTATCGGAATTATTGTATTTATATTAGAAGTGTTATTATACGTTTGTTTTCTTGCTTTGCAGCGTTGCCTTTGCACTTAAATACATAACCAATTGCAAAAAAGATTCTTGTTTCACGAAGTTCCATTTAGCCATAATAATATCCACGAAAGCTGCCAGTAAAACACAGTAAAGCCGTCACATCCATGATGTCTTGTCCTGCATTTTCCGCTCTGATTTGTGTGTGACACGTGGGGGGGAAAAAGGCCCCCTCAACAGTGCAAACAAAAGGTTGATACCTACATAACAAAGGGCTTCCAAAGGGCTGTTAATCACCAGGTATTCTCCCTTTTTAAATGGCGTCTCACAACGATCAAACTGTGATCAAATATTCAATAGGAGGTATTATTGCTGTTGTTATTCTTCAGTTCTTTTTGCAAAATTTTAAGGGTTAGTTTGTTGTTTACATGCAGATGAGCGAGAGAGAGTGCGCGAGCACAAGAGAAGAGACGCTTCAGTAATTATGTAAAGACTAGTGGTGTCCATAGATACTGTAGATTAATACGCCAATGCCGGCCCGGCATTAGCGCGATCAGCTGTTCCCGGAGTAAACAAAGGCAGCTGTCCAGGTGGAAGCGGCATTTAAAAAACACGAGAAAAACTCAAAAACTTTCTAAAAACAACATTGCTAGAGAGATCAGGACTCCACAGAGTTACAGCGAAGAAAACAAAAATGAACAAAAGAGAAAAAAAGTCAAAAAGCTACCTCAAAGGCTGGAACAGTTTTGAGAATAGATTAATGGTGATATTTTTTTATCGCCTGATAAGAGTCTCACGTTAACGCAGATAACGGCCCACCACTAGTAAAGGCAGAACAGACTAGATGTTGTTGATTTGGTGAATGCTGACATGTTAGATATACACCTTAAATTTAATTTCAATTCATGAACACGCTCAAATCATACGGCTACTGTATAGTATGCAGTAGTCAAACCAGCTGCATTTTCCGCTCTGTGATCTGTGACACTGGGAGACCAAGAAGCCCATTGATGTAAGTGCGAACACAGGGTTGAGCAACGAGAATGCTAACGAGGTGTGTAAGCTACGTCATCTCCAGGTAGAACAACTGTAAATAAGTTCTGTGAGAGAAGCGCCATCTCCTGGTCATACCCTGTAATCACATGAATGGGTGGAGTTACAGTAAAAAATAGACACGCCCAGGAGAAGGAGGGGGGTCTCTCCTTTCCCGGGATTTTGCAGGGAGCCGACTGGAAGTCAGCTGGAAGACGGCTGCCATTCGGCTGGCGTTCGGCTTGAACGGGAACTTTTAAGTTGCTACTACTGTAGTAAAATAATAGTACAAGATCTTGGTGAACTGTGTAGTTTGAATGAAGTCTGTAGTAGGAGAAGTAGTTTAAAGTGTAGAAGGATTGTAGAGACTGTCCTGAGACTCACCTGTCCAGGTGCAGCTCAGCCTGTATTGATCGTAGATCAGCAGATTTTTATTGTTTGAACACGATGATGTCGATCTGTTTACTGAGCGTCTGTTCAGTGTGTCTGTGTGTGTGTGTCTTGTGTGTGTGTGCGCGTGTCTGTGTGTTACTGCGCGTGCGTGCGTGCGTGCGTGCGTGCGTGCGTGCGCATGCTTGTGACACTGTGCATGCTCAGTCCCTCTCCCTCTGACCCTCTGACACAAAAGTTTCAAATGAAGTCCCTCGAAAAGAAAATTCAGTATTAATACAACAAGCTGTGTCATCATTGCCTTTTTACTGGGCTCTTATTTTGAAGGGACTCTTATTTTGAAAAACTGTGTTTTTCTGTCTGCCTGTGTGTGGTGTCTGTCTCTCTATTTATGTGTTTGTGTTTGTGTCTGCGAGAGACAAGGATAAAATGGCCGACATTAAAAATGTAGTCTTGATAGTCTGATATCATACAAAGACTTCAATAAAGTTAGTCAAAGGCATGCTTGAACAACCATGCTTGAACAACCTAAACAACCTATAAGGTATGCCTCAAACCAAAATCTGAAATGACCAGAAGAATGCTCGTCTTGTGGATCATGTCTGTGCCAAGTTTCAGGCAAAAATTGTATAAACTTTGGCCTCAAGAGTCAGAGCAAGCACACGTGGTGCCTCCTCCTTCCGGAAAGATTTCTGCTCCGAAATACATGGGAGTCTATGAAGCTGTGGGGGGGAGTAGTCGATCAATTAACACGTAGCGAGTCAAAACTATAACAGAGACAGCTTCAACAGTGTTATCACTGCGACCACCTCGAATTTTCCTACGTTTTGATGGTATAATCATGTCTGTAGCTGTGCATTTGAGGCCACCATAGTCTAAAACGTTTTATTTTTTCACTGATCGTTTTGTCATCTTCACACTCTAGCTGATGATGTCATCACTCTAGGAAACCACATACACACTCATTATAAACGCAGAATTTGAGTAAAAACGTGCTCAACTTTGAGCCTTGATAGTTTAAAAACGGTAAAAGATTTTGAAAAAAGTTAAATACGAGTTTAATAGTTGAAGAGTTTGTGTACAATTTGAATGAAGTCTGTAGCAGTAGAAAGTAGTAGTAGAAATTGTAGAAGTTTTGTAGAATGATTTGAAGTTTGTGTAATGCAGAAAATATTTGCAGAAAAAGTTGAATAATCTGTAGAATATTAATAGTAGAATTGAGAAAAGTAATAGCAGCAGTGGCATGAATGAGCTGAATCTAGTGGTATAATTTTTATTTTTGTGGGACAAAATTTGCAGGACTAGTTAAATGCCGAAAAACGTACGGAAGAAGAAAAATAACTAGAAAATTCCTGCAGAAATTTTGAGAGTGACGAGTGGGCTGTTGCCGGGGGTCTGTATTCAAAAAGCACACCTCAAATAGTAATTATTAACATGTTATTTAGACACTGGAGCACATTAGCATGTATTTAATTCTTAGTGGCTAACGTTAATTGCTAACAGTGACAATTAACATTAACATGTTAACATTAGCATGTATTCTTAGTGACTAAAAATCAGTGGCTATTCGTGGAGGAGGTCTTCTCCTGGATCTGCAGTCATCCTCTCTGTATTGCTATGGTCAACACTGAATTTTGAAATAAAATTTTGTTTAGGCATTTCATCACAAACTTTTTAAAACAAACTATGGTCATTAAAACTTATGGGAAAGTGTTGCTCACTCATTGTCTGCAGGGTTGTTGCATCCTCAGTGGAGTGCTCTGGAAATCTGCCGGGGTCCTCTTGAGGTGTTCTGCCTGGATCTTAATCTTTCCCTTATTTTACCCAGATTTTAAAGATATTGATAAAAGATATAAGTCAGTTACATGTTTCACAGCATTGAGTAAATATTTGATCATCAACTTAAAAAAAAATTCTGTAAGTTAAAACCAAATAATGAAATGCTCCTACCTTATTTTAACATTAGCATTTATTTAATACTTAATGGCTAATGCTAAACGTTAACACGCTAGCTGCTCTGCTGTCATTGTCTGTCATTTTAGACAGACAACGCGCTAGCAATTATCATTAGCAGGTTAGCTTTAGCATGTTAACATGAGCATGTACTTAATTCCTAGTGGCTAATGTTAATTAACATTAACATGTTAGCAATGATCATGTATTTAATTCTTCGTGGCTAATGCTCATTGCTAGCGCAGACGGCTAACAATTAACATTAACATGGTAGAATTAGCATGTATTTAATTCTTTGTGGCTAGTGCTAATTAACATTAGCATGTTAGCATTAGCATATTAGCAAGTAGCATGTATTTGGTTATTCGTGGCTAAGGGTAATTGCTAGCGCTGACGTGCTAGCAAGTAGCTTAGCATGTTATCAGTTGTCATGTAATAAATTCTTAGTGGCTAATGCTAATTGCTAGTGTTGACGCGCTAGCAATTACCATTTGCAGTAATTTTAGCTTTGGGTGCTAATGTTAAA